>NW_010226236.1:81839-104852 GCF_000690775.1 Eurypyga helias
GAGAAGCTGTGGCGCCCCCATCCCTGGCCATCTTGAAAGCCAGGCTGGACGAGGCTTTGAGCAACCTGACCTAGTGGAAGGTGTCCCTTGCCATGACAGGGGGGTTGGAACTAGATGGTCTTTAAGGTCCCTTCCAACCCAAACCATTCTATGATTCTGTGATTCTACCTAGGAAAGCTATGGCTGCCTGGCACTTACTGACCTTCACAGTTTTGCCCACTGTACAGCGGAAAAGACAGATCAATGGTGTGAGGCTAAATATTTCAAAGATTGTATAAATGATAGTGAGAGATTTGTATTTCCCTGTCTGTCCCGTTCCCATGTGACCATTAACTACTGAAATCATTGTGCTCTCTTCTGACTGGAAAGGAGACAGTGCAGTGCTCATAAGGAGAAGATGGAACTGGCTTCAGGGATTTGACTGGAGATCACAAATAACCTGAAGCAGACCTGGGAAGAGAAGAGTCTAAAAGGGTCATCTCCTGCTATAGCCACTGGCTCATCCATCCTTCCTACCAGCTGTGTGACTGTACAGCAAGGCAAACAGGAACAGTGTGGAGGAGGAAGGTGGGTGCAGGCAGGAAAATCTTTTTCCCACTTCAGTTCATCTTTATTTTTTATTGATAGCTAACTGTTCTGGAAAAATAATTTTTGGAGCACATACAGCAGCATGAACCACAGAGGTATTAGTAGTAGCATGTCCCCATTCAGGACTGGTGGACCGATGACAGTTCTTTGGCAAAACAAAGGACCCCACAGAAACCTGCACTGGCAGCTCATATTTTGTGTTACTACCATGGCTTGGTTTTCTGTGGTTTGCAAGTCCTTTTAAAAACTCTCAGCAGAGTATCACTATACCATTATGTGTTATAATATGAAGATCGTGTATTATTCTGAGAAGAATTTAGAAGCTCAATCCACTAACACTTTGCATAATTTCCCTAAAATTTGTGATTACTAATCAAACTTTTATGGATGTGCAGTGTTAATAGGTACTTCTTCAAAGAGAACAAGGGAGTTCTGCCTTTTTCCTTCTGGAATCTCATCATGGGTCTTACTCTGTCACTGTACCTTGCACTCACAGTCACATGGGAAAGTATTTGCCAAGTCATCATGGTTTGATAGTTAGCACTACTATCACATAAAGCTGTTAGCAAAAAAAGTACAAAGAAAAGGAAAAAAGAGCTAAAGTAGTAGAGTACTGTATCAGTGATGGTATCCTGGTCAATATAGCTCTGGCTTTGCAAATATTCATTTGTCTTCCCTTAGAGACATGAGTGAGATCAGATGCTTGCATGTAGCTCACAGTAGTGGCTCAAAAAATGGGGGGACGAGTATGGCAATCAAATTGGTAACAAGAGAAGGGAACTGCAGATCATTTCAAGGACAGCCTGTAAATCAAATTAATTTATGGTACCTGCATTTTTTCACACTTACAAACTCTGAGTGTATTATAAAACTCTGAATGTACAAAAACTTGGGCCTGATTCTTGTCAAAATGAGACCTTATTAGGCCATTTTAGTGGGAAAAAATATCCTTAAACTGGAAATGAATTTTGGTTATGTCCACCTTATACTGCTAGAGTTGACCTGAAGTGTACATAAGAGCTCAGGTCTGTATGTGGCTAAATACTAAGAAATAAAGGTTGCATTTTTCAGGTAGTCTTTACTGATTTTAAATAACATTGTAGAGAACACGGTGTTACATTGCCCTGAGGGATCTGAAAAGCCTGTCAGGAACAAATCTGTAGTAAACTCACATGGGTATTGGCAGGCTTGTTTTCAGTAAGATTATAGATGTCAGTTGCTGGTTCAGAACAGGTGGCACTATAAAAAAATTGGCTGTGGGAAATGAACACTACTTACAAGGAAAATATCCACTTTCACAGATTGGAATAAGAAGTGTGGCACAGCTGATCTGTGAACTAGTGGTGTTTTTTAATGTGTTTTCCTTAGAATTGCTTTGAGAAGTTCACAGCTATAGATCTACTCCTCTTACTCTTCATTTTTATGCTTCTCTTATTCCATAGTTCAGTGTATCAAAGCCTGGAAAGTGAGAACTGAACCATTAAAGAATCTTTATATGTGTCATCTTGGCACTTGGATCAGTCGTAGGAACAGTATCATACTACTATTACCCCATTAATCACAAAGGAGTTAATGTGGCTTCAGACTGAAGCAAACAGGCAGGATGGGGTCGGAAGTCATGCAGTACCTACAACAAATGATTTACTGGTTAGTTCACATCCCATATCTCCCCTGGGCTTGTTCTTCCCATTACTTGGTATGAGTACGGGAATGGTAATAGACTGATTACTGAATTTTATTCATTCTCTTCTCCAGGAACAATGGCTTATCTTTAAACTGGAGAAGGTAAATAAGAAACCAAAGCACTGTACTCATGGTGGAAAGCGTCTCTTCCAGGAAGTCTTCAGACCTCATATTTGGTCTTTTGTTAGTGGCAGTTTGCCAGCATGGCACTGTATCATGAAGGTCAAAGAATTGGTTTGTGCCCAGCGTGCTGCAGCTCATGCTGTTACCATCTACTGTATGCTTCAGGCTGTGTAGCACAAAATGTACTCCAGAGAACACAGGTGAGTGAAACAGAACACAACATGAACACAACAAATGAGAAAACCATTAAACGCTTTTTGCCCTTTTTTTATTGCTGTGGAACCTTTGAGTTCCTTCTGCTCTAACTGATCCCCTCAGGACAAGACATGGTTGCCCAGCCAAAAGCAGTCTGCCTTCCTAACAGTGAAAAATGACAAAAGGTTTACAAGATTCCTTAGCATACTCAGATCTGAAAAAATGACCACACATTCCCCTGGCAAAACAGGACTGTTGTACTTTTCCAACACAGAATTGCTCACTCCCTTTGCAACTGGGGGACATCTCTGTGCTGCTGGTACAAAGAAGAAACCATGGTACTACAGCTTATGTTTTTTTCCTATCATTCCAACAGTTCATTGCACTTCCTTTATGAATCAGAGGTGCCCTTTGGAAGGCATCAGTGACCAAGAATTGAGAGAGGGTAACTAACATATCAGTTTCTCTATAGCATCCCCACATTTCTCATGTCAATATTACTTCAGGATGAGAGCATGTGACCCACACAGCTTCACAGAGTGACAAAAATCCATTTGTATACAAGTAGTTATCTTTTCAGCATGAAGTAGGAGAACTCCTAGAAGTTTGGATTTTTAAATTACTGTCCTCTTTTCTCTTTCTTACCTGGAAAAAAAAAAATCAGTTGTTGATTTGGCCTTATTCACTTGCCACAGGAATTAAACAGAAAGCGGCTCAGGTTTACAGAAGAAAGCTCATACTTCGCCTGTTGTGCATGGCTGGCAATAAGTCTTGCTAATTGAAACAGCTTCATATAGGCTGTTGGCCACCCTTCCTACCCTTCCTTCCTCCATGTCCTCTGAGGGTGAAATGACATCTAGGGTGTGGGTTCCGCGTCACTGTTGCCAATGTGCTCCAACCTGCAAGCAAGATTTAACCTTTATCAGGTGCCATGCTCAAGGTTAATAACAATAAAAAACAGTCCCAGCAGGAGCACTGGGAAAGCATGCATTAATAGACCTCAAAACACCCACAGTGGGCAAAGCTCAGGAAATTCCTGACCTTAAAAATGGCCTGCTCAGTTTTGTGTAAAGAAAGAAAGAAAAAAACTTAATTCTCTTCCAGGCATTAAAATCAAGATTATTAAATTTAAGAGTAGATTGAGTTCTTTCCTTGCATTCAGTTGCCTTTGTTGAGTAGTGATATATTCTTGTTCCTAGCAGCACACCACTGTTTACTCTGGTTACTAAAGGAATAAATTGTTCTAAGGATGCAGATGTCCAAGTAGTTAACATTACAGCCTACAGCTATTGCCAAGGAAATAGGAAAACCTGAGTTACTCTCCTGCAGAACTACTTTGTTAGGCTATATTTCTTACTTATGTCATCCTTAGTTTTCTCCCTTTATGCAACATACCTGTGTGATGTTGATGGGTACTGAAATCTGTGTCCAAAGGTCACGGCTGGTGACAGAGCTGTTGGGTACTATAGGATGTAACCAGAAGCTAGGAGCTAAGAGCTTCAGAAGTGACTGTGCCAGTAGAGGCCTCCATTTCTATTTGCCTGGCTTCAACACTGTAAAACAGAGATTTTAAGTTTTAGGTACAACTTCTGAAGATTAAACATGTCCAGCTGACCACCCCAAAAAATACTTCTGTTGAAATTCACTGATGGTTAGATAAAAATATTTGTAAAATTATACCACATGAAGATGGCCTCTCTATTCCACTGCTTTATATATAGGCTTCTGAGTTCAATAATTATGTACGTACTAAAAATTTTAATAGCTAATATTTCTTTGCCTTTTAAACCTTTCAAGTTTATGAATAATATTTTTCAATGAAAAAAAAAATGTGAAAAGAGGCACACTCTGAAGAAACAATAAAAAAAGTTTCCAGTTGACTTCAGGGGATATTTTAGTGACTTCTGAGTGAGTTTAGGGGAATAACAGTTGAAAGGAGATAAAAGATAAATGCATACAATGTAAAAAGATTCAACTTTCGTGGTTTACACTGTCCCGATTTGTATCATCATTGAGCATCATCCATTTGGTCTGTTTGTTTATTTTTTTCAATTAAAATATACAATATATTGAAATTATCTAGCTCTTTCCAATGTTAATTCCTCTGGCTAAGAAACCTAGACATCATCAGTTGCTAATGATTAAAAAGTATTTAAGCTAGTTTTCCCAATATTTCCTTTTAACACTTGCAAGAAGTTTGCAGAAGCATTTGTATTTTGTATTTTATACACATACTGTATAACAAGGTATTTTAGCTGTTTTTTTTATACATTAAAGATTTATTAATATCATTCATTAGATGTTGCTGTGCACTTGGAAAGTTCCCTCTCTTCTCCCAGTCTTTGTGAGTAACACAGCATTAAAGGAGGAAAAGCAGGTAGCACGTAGACTAAAACAGGGAAGAATTGTGTCTATTACAAAATACTAGAAAGGCAGGAAATTTAAAGTTAAGTCTAAAGTTAAAATATAAACAATTGGAAAGTTAATATAGGTGTGGATATCTGTGAAGTATATGCACTGTTAGAAATGAGGTATGAAAGGAGACTTAATTCTTCTCATTTTTATACTGGAAAGAACCAGAAATGGTTTTGGTGTAACACCAGCAATGTAACAGGAAAATGGGATGAAAAAGATAAAAAATCCTGAGATTGAGACACTTCATGGGGGAGCAGAACAGGGACAGATAGCTGAGTGCTCAGTGCCTTCCCTGTTGTGGTGGGTTCCTGGTTCTTGTGCCCACCCGTTCCCTCTCAATGGAAAACAGATGCACCTCTATGCCATCACTGAGATTTCTCTAATCTCCAGGGCTCCCTAGAAGAGCAAGCAGGGTGAAGGCAAAACTGTGCTGACAGCCATGCACTGGTGAACGCACTTAGCACTCTGTCCATTTGACCACCGATACCAGTGTCTGTCTGCCTTTGGCCTGTCACCATCCGTGTCCCTTGGTAACCTGTACTTTGAGAGTGGCTCCTATTTGGGGGTCCAGAAATTCACCTGAAGAACTGGAAATCTTTCCCATGAGATCTTTGCTGTGTGGTATGGAGATGATTTCTCTGGACAAGGCAAGAGATGCTAATTCTTGGCACTCTTGTATCCTTTTAAACCCATGCCCCCCCTCCTAATCCTAGGGAGTGTCTTGTTGAGCTCAGCTGCCTGGCTTCAGATCTGGTCATTCAGCATCAGTACCAGATTGCACTGAGGTCTCCAGGCCCAGCAACGACATTTAAAGAATTTGTGCTACTGGAAAACTGCTTCTGGAGTAAAATTCAAGGGAAATATTAGCTGCTTTAACTTCAGTGACAGTGTCAGAGGATTTTCTCTGCCCCAGATGATAGCAACAGCCTGTGGGAGAAGAAGTCATCTGTGGTGACCAAAGCACCTCCAGGTCTAGGCCTCTATGTCTGGTCTGTTGAATAGTTTATTCATGTATATTTTATTGCGGCCACTGATGCAGATAGCTCATGACTTCCACAGAAAGTTTTCTTCAAGTTCATTGGTAGTTTCCTTTCATTCTCATTTCTAACAAGGGAAGATTGAGCTGTTCTGATTGAAAAAACAACCTTTGCTGTTACTATCAGGACCAAAAAAATGCTGAAAATAATGATTTACAAGACTTCTTTTAAAACTTGGGTGTATTGCCAGATGCCTCCTCAGATGGATTCTGCATCCCTTCTGTGACAGAAAGGGAAGGTTTTTGATGTACCTACTGCTGTAGACAAATGGTTTTGACTTCATCATCATCAAGTAGTAAAGTAGACTTGGGGAGGTCACATAAGGGATATCAGCCCATAGCTACATGGAATAATGTATGTGCTGTTGAGAAAGCTGACAGAATGGAGCTTGGATTATTCACAGGTCATTTCCCCTTAGGGAAAGGTTTTGGAGCTATGACTGTTATTTCAGATCCCTTTTTCCTGGTCATGTGGTTTTGCTCAACACATAGCTCATTTGTTTGGGTAGTGCATTGGTTGGCAGATTATATCTTTGAGCAAATGTTATTCCCAAAGTGGGGGTCATGATCTTGGAAGTGCAAGTGGAAACGGGGTCATGGGAAAAGCTGAGAATTGCTAGAATGTGGTGAAAGAAAAGTAATCTATACATATTTATGTTGAAAGCAACCACAAAATGGTTCCCTGAGGAACACAGATGAAGTTATCAGAGGGAGTAGCAAGGTAGAACTGGCATAAATAGCTCAAGGTTTGGGCTTGCTGTTCATGAAAAATCTTTAGGTAGTTCAATACTCTTAAATCTAAACTATGTGATGCAATACCCTTTCAATCACAGAAATCAGGCTTTGTGGGGAAGTTTCATTTCAGTGCCCATGGAATCTCTGCTTTCTGGCAAACAAGAAACCCTCTCCTGGTAGTGAGAGGTTTCACATATTGTGTGCCACTGACATCAAAGAAGATTTTAATCTTCATTTTTTAGTAAAGTAAATATTTCCATATATACATATGTCAGTTTACTTTTCAGCAGAGGGCTCTTAGAGCCCTCAAAGTTTACATGTGAGAAGACTGAAACTAGAGGGGGCGTTTGCTGTCAGAGGAGAAAACATGGGTTTGCCTGCTCTGTACAAATCTGTAGATGAGCAGAAAGTTTTTCATGGACATAGTTTTGCATGCTAAGAGTTTACATCAGCATAAAGCTTTGTCTATGCTGCTGTAGAACTGGGCTTGAGCTGTGTGATTGCCTCAAAAAAATCTGGCTGCTACAGGCAAGTTGGCAACTGGCTTGAACAGCTGGATGCCAGATACATTTGCAGGCAGCTGCTGTGTTGATCCTTCTGCATTGTATAACACATAGCAATTACTCTCAAGAAGGACTATCGGAGATCTTAAGGCAAATCCACACCATCACTGTAACAGTTCTGTTTATCCCTGTTCAGTTTAATGGTCCCTTTCCCACATATGGCAGTGATTGTGCTGACTGACTGCATATGATGGAGCCCTTGGCTCAACTCAGCAGTAACTTTCTGGTCATTAATGAAATTCCTAAACGCTTGATTGGTATTTTGTGTGGTTGGGTTGACTGCCTGAATTAACTTTAATATTAATATTTTAATTTTTCCACTTTGGTGTCTCCTGAGCCTACTTACATGAATGATATGAGACTTGTCAAACAAATCTTTGTTTGGTCCACTGAGTAATTGGCTCCCTCTTCAGTAGATTTTCAATGGATATCACGGTTGAACATTAACGAGTAGTAAACAATTAATATTTAAAATCAGAATTTCACATGCAGACTCCAATCCTGAAAAACAAGCCTGGGCTTATTGAGTGTGTGAGTTCCTTTGCATCGCCTTTTGTGAAGTGAAACAATATATGATTCCATTAAAAAGACCAGTATTAATTATTAAAATGATATAATTTGGAGATAGCATTTCTGTCTCATATGAGCTACATAGGAGGTAACTATACAAGGAAAAGCTTTCCTTACATTTAGAAGTTTTCTTCACAGGTGATGTCCAGCCTCACTTTTTAATTGAAATGCACATTCTGCAGAAGTCAGTAACAATTCCTGCCAACAACAAAATATGCTTGTAGGGCCAGAAATCCTCAAAAGTTGCTGAATTTTGTATGGGCAGATTTTAGTGTGTAAAGGTGAGAGTCACCACTATGTCCCCCTACTTCCGTGCTTTACAGCACTGGGGAAGTAAAAAATATGGGTAGGAATTGGGAAACTCTGAGTAGCAAATGTATTGTGGTCCTCCTTCCAAGTTTCAGAGAAAACATAGCAGAAATGCAGCACAGCATGCACTTGTGGCTGTGTTAATCTTCCTTTGTGCTGTAGAAAACAGAAAGATGCCCTTAAAATGATGTGTTACAGAGGAAAGAAGGAGCTGAGACCCACCAGGGCCCCATGGTACTCCCGTAGCAGATTCCTCTTACCCTGCTCTGATCCTGATGCCCTTGGTGGGATGCTTCTGGGTTCACTGAGCAGCATTGCCCGCTGGGAGATGACTGGGGTGTGAGGAAGGAGAAAGAGGGTGGCAGTTCGGTAGCAGTTTGTGGGTTTGAGAGAAGCACTTCAGGAACAGTGCAATGTTTCTGCTGAAATCATAAAGTTAGCTATTAAAATAACATTATTAGCCTACCAAGTTAACGTTAGAGGGATTTAAGACATTTTGTTTTCCCTCTGATCATTTCTTTGAAGTTATATTACAGCCCTGTGAAGTAGGAATGCTGTTTCCAAATGAAAGCTTGTTTGACAGAGTAACCGTTATTCAGCAAGAAGGAGGATTACATGACAGTCCAAATATATATACTTTTCTTTAAACTAGATGATTCTTAAAAGCTTCCAGATAGGATAAAATAAATAAAATCTAATAAAAAGATGCAGTCAGTCTTTTTAAAATAAAAGTTCAATCCTTATTTTTGCTGTTTTAAAAATGTCTTTATTTTACTTTTGATAACATTAAATGTCTAACATAAAAAACCCTTTTTTCTTGTATTTCCATTTAGACATCATGATGTCAACAACAGATAAAAAGAGCACGTATTTCCTTTGTTAAAAAAAAAAGAAAGATTCTGATGTGCCAGACTGAAAAATCATTAGGAAGTCAAAAGTGCCTGCCTTAAACAAGTTATCTTGTGCTTTGTGTGACTGGCAAATATATACAGGGCACTATTTAAACTGTAACCTTTTCTGCAGATCCAGTCATGCAGCCCCAACAGGGAATTAGGCAACTGAAACCCAAACTCTAACGCCCACAAGCCCTGGGAAGTCACATAAGTCAAGTATCTGAGTGACTTTCACGGATGATACTACCCGTGCCAGGGCAGTGGTTTTATTTCAAGTTTAAGCTGGCTAACATGTGCAGTGGTCTGGAAAATAGTATGAGTAATAATATATGCAAAATGTAAACATTGAATTCTGGTGCTAGCCTTATGAGGAAACTCAGCCAGTGCTGGCAAGGGTTGTCAGCAATGGGTTCCCATAAACAAAGCTTGCTGTTAGCCCTCTCCCTATCTCACATTGTCCAGGGACTGAACTTCACCGGTTCTTGCACTGAATAAAGCTCAGGTAGAGGCAGTCATTTCCACCGGTATAGCACTGTTCATGCCTGTATTAAAGACACCAAATACTTGCCTTCTCTGTTCCCTTTCCAGTGAATCAGTCAGGAGTACAAGGGAAGAAGAGGCTAACATTTCTCATGAAGATCAAACATTGCTCCTTACTATTTTTAAAAATGTCATATGTCAAAATGGACTGAGGATTTTCTCACCTTCCCAAAGTCCTGATATTCATTCCTGAATTTGCATTGTCCTTGGATACCTGTTCCTTCTCTGGCTTATATCCTAACTGTACTAAACCAAGCAAGGTCATGTTCACCAACCACAAGGTGAAAGCCAACAATGACATTTGTATCACAGACCCAACAACAATGAGACCTTTCCTCTCTGCTGTATGTATGACAGTAGAGGTGACATGTTCACACCATTACAAGTTATGGGGACCCATTCAGTGGCGTACAAGCAGGTGGGTGTCTGCACTGCCTGAACAGAAGTGGCAACTGAGTCCACAAAGCCTGCCATATCCACCGTAGTCAAGAGGCGGCACACAGAGAGTCCTGGATCAAGCAAAGCACTTAAACCCAGCTGTAACTTCACTGTATAAAAAACAGCTCTAACCACCAAGGACTACACCATGTGGATATGCAAGCACTCAAGGCAGGCTAGAGGAGAGCTCTCCACTTTGCTGTTTGAGTCTAGCTCCATGCAACCATGACACGTATTCTTGGAAAATTCTTGCTTTTAAAGGACAAAAAATATCTGAATGCTTTTTTGTTCCTCAAATCTGTGCTTTTTTTTTTTTTTTTAAGTGAGTTAGTATTTTAAGGCTTATCTCTGTGCTTGGCTGACTTTGACCTTTCAGTTACTATTTACATAATTATGCTTTGAACTTGTATATCACTTCACAGCTTCTCCCTTTCCCACAAAGGCATTGGTGCTCAGTGGTATTTCCACCTCTTCCTACTTTTGTATGTACATTTGTGCCTCCTCAATACACAATAAATTCAGCCAAAATAAGCATACTTTATATCAGCTGATTAGGCTTCAGGTTGAGGCTGAGGAAGTGCTTTGATGCAAAGTTAAGATTTTCATCATTTTTAAAATATTTTGTGGGAAATAAAATTCATTGTCAGTTTTCCAGTTACACTTTGTGAAACAAAAGAGAATAATTTAAATTACTGAAGTATTCAATTGAAAGCATGTTTCTTCTTGTTGAACAGAGTGCAGAGTAATTCAGTCTTAAGGTTAATTGTCTACAGATCAGACATCATGACTCAGAACAAAAATCTGGATACTTTTATCCAACCTTTTTTTGGTTTTGAGAAGAATTCAGTAGAGATTGTTGTGAATCTTTGTGAAAGAAGGTGTATTATCAGAAGAAACTTCTTCCCTGTGATTTTTGTGAAAAATGCAAGGGTAGCAAAACAGCAGCAGAATTATGCTGTGACAGATGGTCAGAATCCTGAGCATCCAGAAAGATAAGACGCTGCTGTCTACAAAATAGATGATGATGTACAAGTGGCATGCAAGAAAATAATCTGCCCTCTCTTCTGTTACTCATCTCTTAGATTAGAACATGGAGCTACTACCCCTTTTTCATAAAGCTTTGAGAGGTCATATGGCAACAGACAAGGAGTAAGAGAATTGGTTGAACAGTGCATTATTCACAGAGGCTCCACATCAGCAAAGCTTTTAAAAATTGCTATTCAGGAAAATTTTAAACATATGTACATACATAGTTGAAAGGAGCCACATGATAAAGGGAAGTTAATGCATTCTTTTAAAGTGTTTTCAAATCTTGCCTAATCATAGACTGTGCAGGACAGGGGATATTGTCTAGTTACTTTGCAGCTCCCTTTTACATGTGCCCTGATAGAAAAACAGCCTTTAGAAATCACACAGATGAGTTGTTTCAGTTGTTAAGACAAGAGAAAACATTATGCTGAATTTCAAACTTAACCCCTGTCAGATCTGTGTGGTTTACTTTGGGGTTGATTTTCCTTTAATGGAGGAGGGAGAACTTACATGACTAGTATGTCATGTAGGGTATCACAAATATCGACAACAAGCCAAAGAGATGGCTGTTGTGACATTTTGCACTAGAAAATGTCCTCTAAGAGTATTTCATACAATGTTATATTTGGAAATATCTATGTTGGCCTGACAGGAATAGTTTGAGCTGTACTCTATGGCTGGATATAAAGGAAGAGAAATAATTTTTGCTCTTCATAAGGGCCAATATGCTCCCCGAAGCCAGTTTCTCTATGGTGAATTCTGACGGGGTCAGTGGACACACTGAACACAGTGTGATGGTAGATTTGCTTTACGACACCACCAAAACCATAATGAGAGAAGAGGAAAGTGATACCAAACTGGGAGGTGCTGTTGACTCTCTTGAGAGAAAGAGGCCTTGCAGAGAAAATTAGATTGATCTAGGCAATGATTAATGGGATGAAATTTGACAGGTTGAAATGCCAGATTCTGCACCTGGGATGGAGTAACATCAGGCAAAAGTACAAACTGGGAGAGCAGTAGCTGGAGAGCTGCCCTGCATAAAGGGATCTGAGGGCAATGGTCTACAGCAGGGTCAATATGAGGCAGCAGTGTGCTCTTGGCAGCCAAGAGGGAAAACTGCATCCTGGGATGCAATGAAACACAGTATAACCAGCCAGCCAAAAGAGGTGATTGTCCAGCTGTATTTAGCATTGGTGTGGCCTCACCTGGAGTACTGGGTACAGTTCTGGGCCCCACAATTTAAGAAGGATATGAAGGTCCTTGAATGTGTCCAGATGAGGGTAACAAAGCTGGTGAAAGTGCTGGAAGGAATGTTCTATGAGGAGTGGCTAAGGACTTTGGGTTTGTCTAGTCTGGAGAAAAGCAGACTGAGGTGTGACCTCCTCGTGCTCTGCAGTTTCCTGAGGAGGGGAAGTGGAGAGGGAGGGGCTGATCTTTTGTCCCTGGGATCCAGCAACAGGACACGTGGGAAAGGTTCAAAGCTGTACCAGGGGAGGTTTAGACTGGACGTTAGGAAACATTTCCTCTCTGAGAGGGTAGTCAGACACTGGAACAGGCTTCCTAGAGAGGTGGTTGATGCCCCCAAGGCTGTCAGTGTTTAACAGGCATTCAGACAATGCTCTTAATAAAGTGTTTTAATTGGTCAGTCGTGAACTTACTAGGCAGTTGAAATAGATGATGACTGTAGTTCCAACTGACCTCTCCTCTCCTCTCCTCTCCTCTCCTCTCCTCTCCTCTCCTCTCTTCTCCTCTCTTTTTCAAAGTAGTTTCTAAGTCATTAACAGTATCTTGTACACAATGCTTCCCTCATGAAAGCATAGCCTCAATTTTATTGACTCTTCCTTCTGCTGCAAACGATGTCTTAATTGTTATTAGTTATTTATTCTTTGAGGAGAATAAGTCACTTTCAGGAAAACTTGGTCTTGTATTCTTTTGAGTTATTCATACCTAAGGCACCAAGAGTTACAGATCATTAACAAAAAATGTATATACACAATGAATAAGATAGACAGGAATATTTTGTTCTGTTTCCTATTTATCAGGCTGAATTGCACAATTGCTTAATACCACACTGCTGGTTGTTTGGGTCAGTTCCTCCTACCTTTTCCCTTTCAAAGAAGAGTAACTCCATTTTTATGAGTAAGTTATAAAACTAATGGCATGTACTGGACTTTACATCTCTTAACTATGCAAATGAACATTCTTTGGCATTAGTAGCCAAACCCATACTTAACATATATGTAGCTTGACTTTGTGCAACAGAGAACAGTTTCTGATTTGTGTTTTTTGAAGGGCTTTTGTTTTGGTTGTAATGGCTCCCATATAAATACGTTTACTTAAACAAACAAAAAGTTTTCCACCCAAACTGAAAAATTCTATATTTAATTACTATAATAGCTTACAGTTTTAAACTTGAGGCCTCAAAAAGGTTTTCAGTTATGCAACCATTTTCAATGTGCTGATGCAACTGCCATTTTAAGTGGCTCTTTCTATCTTTTAATACCTTTGAAAATAAAGCCACTTAATTAAGTCTTAAAATACAGAATAAAAAATCTTATTTAAACACAAAGCCATTTATCTTTCAAGGGATTTGGCTCAGGAGCTGATTCAGACCAGTCAGTATTTGTAGATTTAACCCCAAAAGCATAGTGTGGCTCAAATATAAGAAATAAGAATTTCAAAAGAACCTTTCATTCCAGTATAGTTATCATCAGGATGAGATTTTTTTGTAGCTTGGCCTCTGAGACAAAAAATTCTTAGTTTTCCCCTGTTACTTCAGTGATTTCACTGCCTATAACTGTGTTTCATTCATTACTGTGTAAAGTTATTTATGAGTTTCTGTATCAGAATTCAGGACTAAATCACATTTGTGAGAAATAAAGGAGGTCAACAGTACCTGTGTAATCATTGCTAAGATTGCACGCTTATTTGTACTATATGGCTTAGCCACCTCATGTTTCCATGTCTTGTGGGATCTCAAGCTACGTGGAAGCCTGTTTGCCACCACAGCTGGTTTTTTACTACTGTTTCCTGTTTATTATTCTATATATAGAACATTCAATATATGAACATTTCCTGCTCTGTTAACAATTCATACTAATTTAGCATTCTTTTATGAGGACACACGTTAAAATCAGGGATACAGTTCAGCAAGATATTTGAATATGTGTCTCAGTCTGAGAATGCACGTAGCCTCGGTGCTGAACTGCCTTAATTAATCAAGGCAGATATAAAGTATGAGAAGAGTCAGAAATATGAGAACATTCTTTAAGCAAAAGAAAGATTAGGTTTTCATTGGAAGCTACTGTACCTCCCGACAATTTCTGCAGACTGTTGGCAGTCACTTCAAGTATTTAAAACCCAGCAAACTTTCAGTAATGGAATTTTACTTTGGAACACTTTATTTTAAATTAGCCATAACCCTATCAATAACAGTAACAATCTACAGGCATGATTCCAAACTCTTTGGCTTATTTGAGCTATGTGCAATGCCTTCTTCTCACTTGCTATTGCTCTCTTGTGGTTGTTAAAATGGTGCATTGACTAAAACAGGTGAGGCAGAATATACTTATTTCATTAATAATAAATGCCCTGCAGACAAAGTTCAAGTTGTAGTTTTCATGTATACAAAATGTGCATAAAGATCAATAATTACCTATATGCTCAAAACATCACTGTCTAAGTCTTCCTTTGAGACCTTATTTCTTGATTAAAATATAAAAATGCATTATTTTATACATATACATATCTTGCTATACGTCTACAATAGAATGTATATGAAGATATGCATACATAAAACATATATGCTATTATTAATAGTATAGCATGTATAGGTGTATGTGTATACAACTTTTTTTTACTGGTAGAATATTTAGAGTCAGTACACGGAATTATTCTTCATTTGTTAGCCGCCTCCAGTGCTAAATTATAGTATTAATATATATGGGATTATATAAAACTGTATTATATCATACTTATTATATTAAACATGTTATGTTTGACATAAATAACTGAGTTGTATAGATATCAACATCAAATAGAATAACCATGATCATGAAAATGAACATCCCAAATAGACAAATGATATACAGAGAGGGTAGATTAGGTATCTTTAGGGGAACAGAACTTCCCATTTCCAAGATCAAATCATCCCTTTTGCCAGGTCATATGAACAAGACAGAAAGCCACAAAAACTGTTAGCAGATTTTATTTTGCTGCTTTGTGCTTTAACCCTTGACAAGAAACAAGTTGCAATGGGATATTCAAAATACAGTTTAGATATCAGCTCTTATCACCATTTTCACTTGTCAGGAGAGACAGTGAAAATGAAGTCTGGACAGCCTCTAACAGTGTTTGTGTGAAAATCAGAGAGTATCCTTTCTCAGTGCATTACATCTTGCAGGGGTTTTTGAAGCTTTTGATAAGGCTATTACATCATCTACCAAACGTGATTCATTCCAAACTCTGCAGCCTTCTCCATCACGTTTACTCAGTTCAACAGTCCCACCAGGGACTTCAGCCTAAACTAGAACTTCACAGTGCTCCATGCCCCTGCTAAACAAGAAGCAGGAAGTTCACCTCCCTACACTGTGACAAACTGGGCTGAAACTGTGCAAAGGAGTTAGGGGAAAAAAAAGTTTCTACTGTTCTTAGCTTCCCAAATAATCTCTATTTATATCTTTGCTACACATCAGTTTTAGTCACTGTAAGTATTCTAATTGGGAATATATTCCACATTGTTCCACATTCTGGAATGCACATGAACCAAATGTCTTTCTCCCTTTTGTGCCCTAGAAACTGGTAGGAGCTGGACAGCACAAAAACGGATGCATGTTAAATATGTCAGGGCTTGTTAGTGTGGTGCCAATAGCAGCACAAGTGTTGGGTAAACTGCCTTCACACTCCAAACCAAGCACAAAAGATGGAAGCTGCTCTGCACAGCTTCCCAGCAAAGACAAGACTGACTGTACATTGATGCGGAAACAAGCGTCTCCTTGTTTTCACTTGAAATTAAATGCTATACTGCGTAATACTGTAGTGGAAGACACTACATAATATTCTTTGATTTGATATTTAAGAATGCTGTGATGATTAATGACACATTCTACTAGGAGAGCGTGGTGCCATACCAGTACTGCCAATTCTTGCAATTACCTACAATAACTTCCCTTAAATCCTGAACAACACGTTCACAAATGGAGAAAACTCAGTAATTGAATAGGTCTGTATTTGTACTGATTCTTAGCCAGAGATGTTAAATAAGCTTCCTATGACTGTTTTCTTTAATTGCTTCAATGATTTCTCTTAATTATTCTGTCTTGTTGAGAGCAGACACAAATTGTTGGCATTTTCTGATTAAAATATTTTATGTTCTTAGATAATATAAGATTACTAGTAATAACCACAAAGTACTGCCTCAAATCCTGCAAAATATTCTTTCACTTTTGTCAAGAAATGGGGAGTTACACAGTGGAAAGAGAAGAGTTGGGCTTTCCCACCCTCAGGGAGTGGGGTTTCTCATTTGCATACTCCTAATTTGGTACTGTAATATTGTGCAAAACTGACTCATGACTCTTTTAATATTGCCAAATTTTTGTATAAACTACGCAAGATACCTCTTCAGATAAAAATAATATTTACCAAATGAGTCATTTTTATAGTAAAATTCTAATTTTCATTGTATGACAAGACATAGTGCAGGCAACGATATCAATGTATATTTTTATATATTCAAAAGTGTACATACTACTGTAAATATTTCAGTTTGTGTAGTCACTAGTTATCTGGTGTCCTCCCTTCAGTCAACCATAACCTGTTTATCTTCTGACTGGCAAGTCAGAAAAGAGAAAGAGAGAAAGAGAGAAAGAGAGAAAGAGAAAGAGAGAAAGAGAGAAAAGAGAAAGAAGGAAAGAAGGAAAGAAGGAAAGAAAGAAAGAAAGAAAGAAAGAAAGAAACAAACAAACAAACAAACAAACAAACAAAGGGAGAGAAAAGGCTTCTAACCATTACATTCAAAAATGAAATAATAAACCTGCTGAGAACACATGAAAAATGAAGTTAAACTTATAGTTTATAGCTCTATTGCACATGTAACTGTTCCAGCAATAAGCTAAAATCAGAAAAAGGTTTGGTCTTTTTCCTATATTCTTTCAGTCATAAATGACTGAGTTTAATTTTAAGCACATGAGTAGGCCTATAAATGCTATTAGGACTTCATAATGCCTTCAGCTAAGCATATGCAAACTGTTTGCAAGATTATGGGTAATAACAATATTGTCAGAGAGGCATCAGCCCTACTGGTGACATATAAAAGTATTTCACCTCAGTCTTGGAAAGTTTTCTTTTATTATAAATGTTTTTACCCTTAACAGAACTTGAGATGCACTTTAGTCAGTACCTCAGCAATCTTTCTAAAACATAGTACCTTTAATGACTTTAGATAGGTTTAGAATCACAGAATCATAGAATGGTTAGGGTTGGAAGGGATCTTAAATATCATCTAGTTCCAACCCCCATTTAGGGGGGTTTAGGATGGAGAGAAGTCAATATTAAGACTTCTATTAATAAAACATGTAAGCACGTGCTCAATTTTAAGCAAATAAACACCACCATTTAAAAATATTTTCAAACTACCTACACTGAAAAATTCTCTTTTCGTGAATCTCTTAAAAGAAATAATTGGCTCTTTCCCAATTCCTTCAAGTTTTTCTTGTCTTCCTGTTAAAAAAAAAAAAAAAGCTGAATTACCAGCTATCTGTTTTTATCTGAAGTTTACTCATGTTAAAGAGTATGATACTTAATTATTGTTATCTCACTTTTGAAGATATCAATGGTATGGGCAAATTCCATTCCTGTTTCATTGTACCATATACTATAAAAGGCAAATAGGTGGAGAAGCACGATGCTGCTTACAGCTCCCACAGTCAGCCCACCACTGAGTTTCAGTCTCCGTTCAGTCTCCTTTGAAGTGTGCTTCTTTTCTGTTGCAAAGCTTTTTCTTGAGGTCACAGATTTTATAGGAGCGTCTTTTCTAAATGCCTGCCAAACAATTGGTCAAGAACACCGGTGTATGAAATTGGTGCACTGGGCACTGTGAAATAAAATCTCCATCCAAAACTCTCTCTATTCATATGTCCTATGGCAGTGGGAGGTTCACAGGTCTTTTTGACTCTATAAACACATCTAGCTGGAAACATTAGTCCCATTTTCTCCATTTTTGTTCCTCACAATGTTTCAAAGGGCAATATTTTAAATGGAAACCTATGTTGTGTTCATTCATTTTTGTTTATCTGAAGATTTTTATGTGACTTTGTGGCACTCTGAACACAGTCAGGTTTTGTTATTAGAAAGGGATGAATTGCAGTGCTCCCAAGGCTTCTCTTCATTATACTGGGAAAGATTAACAAGAGTGTATTAAAAGTAGTTTAAATCATGGTCTCTGTGAAGGTGAAACTAGAACTCTAATAAAAAAAAAAGTGAGACTTTCCCTAATGGCTTATACAACCTGAGGCTGCTCATTATTTCACCTTACGTGGCCTGTCAATATGAGCATGTGTTAACGGCAAGCAGACGGAAACCTCTCTTCCTCTCTCTCTGCTTTCCTCTTTATTGCTGAAGCTGGGGTTTATTTTTAACTATGTATAAAAAATAAATTAATCTTCCATATTAACCGATTAGTCCTCCTCGCCTACAACAGAGGCGCGTGGTTGTCCATTCCCAGAAGGTATGGGGCTGCTGGAGTGCCATATGGATAAAGTCTCCTTTGTATTTCTGTTTCTGTCTTCCTTGCATAAATCAGGAAGCCAACCCACCCCTCCACATCAAAAGGTCACTGCCAAGAAGAATAGCAAGGAAACTCCTCCAGACTTGCTGAAAAGCATCCAGAAATACAGGAAGGCCAAAGAAGTGACAGTGATGAAATGAGCAGCCTAGTAACAGGGATTATTTTTCTCAATATTGCATTTTTAGGTTTTAATTAAATGCTTTCACTTTCTTCTCCCTCACACTCATTCTTCCCTTATTTAATGTGGTGGCTTCTCCCACAAGGGAAGCAATGCGTGAATGTCAGATTCCAGGGCCAGAGGTGACTTCAGTGGTAGTTCAGCCTTGCTTCATGCATCAGACCTGAAAACTTTGTATGATAGTTGGCTAACCATGTTAAACTTGTACAGATACTGAAATAAAGGCCCTGGTGTGTTCTCCTTTCTATTTACCAATGTCTGTCTTCTCATGACAGAGGGCTAGCAAGCTGCTGTAAGGCGCATACCTTCGCATGGCGGGGTTACCTTCCTTGCTGGGTTGCCAGTCCCACGAGACTGCCTCCTGATCCCTCTCCCAAGGCATGGGGGGCACACAACAGATGTCCACACGGTATCAGCTAAAGTTGCTCTGGTTATGTCAACCTACATGTTTGCATGTGGCAAGTCCTCCACTTTGATACCTTTGCAGCAAACCAGGGAGTGAAACAACTGTGTCTAGGGTCATATTTTAATTTGGGGACTCAATAAAATCGTTCAAGACTTCTATTCAGGGCAATAACTCACCCTAAACCGCATCCCCCAAAATATTCCAAACTGCTTTATGGATTTATGCCTAGAACGAATCACTTCACCACAGCTGTCATTTCAGCAAAATTACATAAATATTTTTTTTTAGGGAGCAGGAAGGAGAGAAGGGTGATTTCTTCATATTTGTTCTCTCTGACAAAATCACTAAATGGGGAATTTCTTCCTGGTCCTCTGCAGGAATTCTAATTGAGTGACAGTTTTGAAATCTGTCATGGACTGCAGACATGTATTTATGTCTTGAATTCATCACTTGAAAGACTACTTTGACAGTAATGGTAAATGTCACCACATACTTTGAATCGACAGTTCTCCTTAATGCTAGAGGAAGACAAGGTTAGGGAACATTTGCTTTTAAATGTTTTGAAGGAATTTGACATTTACTTCCTATGCTACTACATCTCAATAAATGTTTCCAAGTCAGCCACAAAGAGCTAAGTGGACTGAACTTAAAAGGATGAGAAAGATTTGAGGTCACACAAAATAACCACTTTAGTAACTAAGGAAGAACAAAGGGTTTCTTCTTAAAATGTGGAGGGGTTAGTAAGTTTAGATCATGTGAATCATAAATCTTTCAAATAATCTTGCAAACGGTTACAGTGACGGTTCAGTGTGTGTGTCCTAATGAAAAATTAAGCTCCATGTTTTTTAACATCCACAATAAAAATAATTATTTTTGTCAGTTTTCAAGTCCTATTTGCTAATATAGCTTTGTTTATAATCATCTCTGTAAGCTGGGAACAAAATAAAAGAAAAAACCCACCAAAAACCCCAAACAAAAAAATATTTCCTAGCAGTTGGATA
This sequence comes from Eurypyga helias, assembly GCF_000690775.1. Lineage (NCBI taxonomy): Eukaryota > Metazoa > Chordata > Aves > Eurypygiformes > Eurypygidae > Eurypyga > Eurypyga helias. The sequence goes on from NW_010226236.1 coordinate 102,325, forward strand.
ATTCATGTATATTGCCTTTTATGAATTCAGTTTCCATCCTTTCACTACCAAAAGCAATTGTGGCAACTGGGCTAATGGTAATTGGGCTGTTGCTGGCTGAGCCTGATGTTAGTAGGAATGGAAGGATCTTAGGAGAGGACAATGCACTGGGAGATGCTTGCAGTTCATCACTCTACTTTGTGTTCATGTAATCCTACCTCCTAGCAGAGCAACTAAACATGCTACAACTAGGAGAGGTAACAATGATCTGCCTTCTTTTTCACGCTATGGTGGAATCATTATTTGAGACTTTCAGAGCAAATAAGTGAATTTCATCTCTCTGCATGTGCAAGAAGTTGAAATACATGTTAAAGGTAGTGCATAGAGAAAGCATTCTCTAACGTATGCAGAAAGCGCATTTGCACAGATAATGGTTCTATAGCACAGCAGTGTCTTTGACCTTAGTTTGGGACAGATTTATGCCTCACTTTTTTCTAATGAAACCATAGAAGGCTTCTGTAGGGTATTACTTAATGAAATGTTAATTAAACGCTTGACTACTATGCCCTTTGTACATTTTTACATGATTTTTCACCATCCTCCATTTGTGCTACAATCAAAAACAAAATCAAAAGTAAACTCTAAACTGATGCTCTATGCTTATTTACCGTGTTACATCATTTCAGTGACGGTGATAAACTAGTGGAACAAACTATTCAGCAAAACTGACTTGTCCATTGGTTGAACTCTTTGAATCCAGGCTGGATGCCATCCTGGAAAATACCTGCTAGGCAAATGCAAGATACTGAGCTTAACACAGGCATCATTTGATGAATGTTTCCAGCCTGTGTTAAACAAGAGTTGGACTAACTGTTCTCACACTCTTCCTGGATTTAAAAATCTAAAAAACAGGATTAATGTTACCGCCATCGAGACATTGACACTGCAGAAGCCCATGCCAGAGCTAGTTGTCTAGGATCCCTTTAAAACTGTTGGGAGATGAATAGGCACCTCTAGGTCACGATTCATCTCACCCTAATGTAGACATCTGAAACGGTGCTTATTTTTCTCCACCAAGTATAAAAAGAGTCTAGACAGGTAGCTCAGACATAAATGTTACATTATATACAGCCGAAGTTAGGCAAAATGAAATGAGACCATAAATCCAGATGTCTTGGTACTATGAATCCAGTGAACAGTCTTTAGAAAATGTTAAAAATCTGCCTATGGTGAATGTTTTGTGTATACAGTTTTGTTTTATACCTGATATCTGACTGCCTCTCTGAGGTAGTGCGTATGGGATCTCAACTTTCAGCCTTCTGGTCCAGAGGGAATAATACTTGCTCTGTATCCTAGGCCACTATAACTCTGAGGAAGAAATTCCCCTTTCACGGAAATGGAGAATTCAGATATTTGCCAGCTTAACATGTGTTCCTCCCCTTCTCGGTGTCTCTCTGTCTCTTTCTCTCTATGTGAGACTATGCCTACAGCTGTCCGAATGCGTTCAGTTGTTTGGGAAGTGAAACAAAATCATGGTGTGATGGGTCTCTAAACAGGGAAAAACTCAGTGATAAATAAATGGAAAAGTCTGATTTTGGCATATACCTCCAGCGATACAGTCAGACATGAGCATTTCCAAGCATATGCTGCCAGCTGTCTTGTTTGTCACTACTTCTGTGACGGCTGCAAGGGAAAATGAACATCCTCTGGAAGCTTTTAAGCTGCCGCGGCAGGGAGGAAGTACCTAGATGATCACAGAGTGCAGGGAAAGGTCCCAGCCTGCCTGCTAAAGCAGCGGAGTAGCTTTCAGGCTGGGGCTGGGGGTGCTCAGCTGTGCAACACGCTTTCCAGGAAGGAAACCTCGGCACCCACATGGGAGGAAGCCGCAGTGTGCCTTACCTCTGCGTCTGCTCCTTGGCCCACGTGCCCTTTGCTTTAGCTGTGTCCTAGTATCTCTACATTATACAGTCTATATACAGTATATAGCATATATGTTATACAACACACTGTATACAGTACATGTATCATACGGTACCCACACTATACACTTACAGTGTATATGCTATCTATATATATACACACTATATATAGACAAAACCACATACATACACAATGTACATACCTACACGGTTTATAGTATATATAGTACACGCACACACTATACATACTATATATGGTGTATATGGTACATTTTGCATCTAGAGCACATATACTATATACACTATGTATATTACTATACATATAGAATGCACATATATACTATTAGTGTGTATACACTATTAGCATGTATACACTATTAGTGCATATACGTAGAGGATACATGTATAATGCATACAGTATATAGGCACTAAATAGACTGTATGTACACTATGTGTATGTATACACTATATACGCACACCCCCCATGTATACTGTATGTATATACGTAGCGTGTACAGGTACACAGGCTGCGACAGGCTGATCTGGCGGTTCTCAGACCGCGAGGACGCCAGAGGGCAGGCGCGCTCCCAGCAGCGCCGGTAACCGCCGGGCCCCGTGCGGCCTGGCCCG
>NW_010226237.1:0-6934 GCF_000690775.1 Eurypyga helias
GGTGGGTGTGGGCCTGGGGGCATGGGCTTTGCTGTGAATGCAGAAGGGATTGTGTGTGAGGAGAGGCAGAAAGTCTTGTAGCTCCACAAACAGATGTTAATGTTTAGCAGGACACATAAAAGGAACTGCTACAAAGCTTTGAGAAAATTATTTTTCCTTTGTTATTTAGCTTTGAGCTCTTTAGGCAGTTAATTAAAGGATATTCTTGGAATATATCTTTTTCAAATTTAGGCACACAGCCAAAACAAGTGACCGTAAATTTGGCATCCTAGGGCTCTCTATTAATTTACCACCTATGATTTTGGAGTCATGCACTGCTTTTTAAGGTCAGAATATTGTTTTCCTAATTTCTAGAACCACAAATTCTCCTTCATGTGTTGTAAGAAATCCAAGCTCTTTTTTTTAAGCCCTAGGCTTCTTTGCCAGTAGACAGTATCTTAGAAGTGGGACTTCCAAAAGATTTTGCAAAGTCTAGTTCCTAAGTCACTTAGACACTTGTGAAAATTCCTATGATAGATAAAATTTGGCAGCAGCACAGTGGGGTATCATCTCTGTAACTCTGCCAGGTTCAGCTCTGTAGGGCTGAAAGCCAAACTGCCTTTAACGTCAGCCGATGTGATTTAAAGATAAAGCCAGAGAAGGTCTGCTGGGAATAGACATGCCACAGTCTTCTTTGCAGAGCTGTAGCCACATTTTGAATATATGCAGCAGGAGAGTGGTAGCAATACAACATCTCTATGCAGTGCATACACAGTTTCAAGACCTTTCTCAGTATGATTCAAGCTTTCTGTGTGCAAATATGTATATATATATATGTAAGTGTGTGTGCACACACATGTACATTAGTGGCTGTGTGAGACTAAGTCTGTAACATAAAAAAAAAATCATGGATTGAAAAAAGTATTAATTACACTTATAAGCATGAAAACACTGTGTGTGTTCCTAAAGTTTTCATGCTTACTAAAACTGGCTCCATGATCATAAAAAGTGGCTTCATACAACCTGTTTACACTTCTGTGAATGTATTTTAGCATGTCAAATGAAAAATCCCTTTGTTATTCATGCTTATCTTAATGCTGCAAAGCACAGGCCTTCGTCCTGCACTGTGCTGTGGCTGACACCCCCCAGGCACTACTGCTGCTGCCAGGTAGTGTCCCATCGTCTAAAATAATAAATCCCCCATCTCTGCAGATGATCTGGCATAGAAGTTGCACACTCTGAGAACGATGGTTATATGCCAGTTGGAGAACTGTACTGTTGTCTCTACTGGTTCTTTTTCCCCCCATCAGATCAGCTTTCCCTTTGCAGCGTGCCCCCCCTCACCACGTGCAAGGAGTAAGAAAGGCTGCACGGATCAGGTTGTCTCTCCTGCTTCCCAACCTCTTCCTCCTGTCCCACAGATGTGCGGGAGAGATGGCATCGTGCTCTGTAGAACCCACTTCTGGATTGGAGGGGGGTTCTGCAGAGCTCTAGGCATTTGCTACCATCTATTCACAAATTAGGAAAAAAAAAAAATCCCAACACTTAATTGCTCAGGTTTTTCTAGCAAGTGTTCCTCAAAAATCTGCAAAATAGGTCCTTAATGAATCATTCCATCTCATTGATCTCTTTAACTGGAATCACTTATTTACTTAAAATTTTAGAATATGCTACCATCCCTCAGGTCATTTTGTTTTTAGAGATGCAGACTGCTAGGAAGCTAATTATGTAAAACTAGCAATTAATTTCTCACAGGCATGACAAATATTTGACTTAAAAGATGTATCTCTCTTTTGGTGAGCTCCATCCAAATTAGTGTGTCGTTAACTGCAGTGGCACATTCCAGGGAATGAAAGGCTGTCCTAGGATATCAAGGTCTTGACTTCATTTTTAAGATATAGAAGTGATTCCTTTCTGCTCAACCCCTGTTGTTTCTGCCTGTACCAATGAAAAGAGTGCAAGAACGTGATATGTTTTCAGGATTTATAGGCATTTCAGTATGACCTTTGCTGGAGACAAGATGCAGAAATTCTCTTAAATCCTCTGGACTTCCTCCTCAGAGACTGAGGTTCTGCACTTCTGCCCAGATTCATGCTACGTAACATTATATGTGTAGCTGCAGGATTTAAACGAGGTGTCCAGTCTCCATAGGCTTTCTTACCACGGGCATGTGGAGGCAAGAGTGCCTCCAGAAGATGTTAGCCCACCAGCAAGGTGCAGTGGTCTGTAGCTGTCGGTCCAGCTCCACAAACTGTAGAAAGAGCCAAGGTATCGGCTCTTCTAGGAATGACAGGGCTCTTGGAGATGGACACCCTGAAGGCCTTCAGTGGCCAAGCTGCAGAGAAAGTTGGAAGGATACTTTAAAAACTGAAAATTGCATGGGACAGCAATTGCCAGTTTTACACAGCCCCTGAGATGGTGGTTGCTGGGCTGCACTCTGACTTCAGATCCCACTTGCACAAACTCCCACTGAAACGAGCGTGACCCTGTCAGAGACACTGAAGTCTGCAGAGACCTGCTGTCACTGGCAGCTGCCTGGGCCCACCGTTATGAGTGAGCACGGAGGAGGCAGGTTCTCACGTGAAGTAAATGGCTTTAAGTCCAGAGGCTCTCTGGTACTTACACAAGAGGGTTAGGTTCTCTACAACACATAAAAGTGATGCTTGGAAACAGTATCTTTCCAAAATCTAGAAGGCTTGGGGGAGAGATTTTTTCATTTGTTTTTCTAGGTGTGTGTGAAAGAGATTTATACTATAAACATGACAGTACTTGAACCCAGCAAGCCTGTTTCTGATGCCAAATGTTGCATGGTTCACGGTCCCACATGTGCTTCCTGCTCATTTATCTTCTACCTGCAATAAAAATGGTGACTGAGCCATTTTTCCTGTTTGTGGAAGCCCTGATGTTGCCAGATGGGAAGTTCAAACAGTAATCAAAGCACAACTTCTGGACTTTTTCATCACCACTTTTTATGGGAAGGGATTGGCTGAAATTATCTGCCCTTTCCCTGCAGAAGGCATGGTGGCTATGAATCAGAGTCCTTGTGCTACCATGGCTTAATGGGCTACTGACTACCCAGACAGACACGGTAATGATGTGTTTGGATGTTCTTTGTCCATCCCATTGCAAAGAAAATGTGTTATGTCCAGGAAATGTAGTTATGCCAGCAATTCTTGGGGTAGCTTAGAGCTCCTGCGCAGCTCAGCTGATGAAAAGTAATGCCTTGACCTGTCGTGGCTCAACAGCTTTCAGGGATGTGTCAGCTCGAGTCTATCTAAAGTTCATTTGTTCTCTGTAAGAAGCTGAATTTCACCTTTTGTGAATATAAAAATGTCCCAGGCAAGCTGTGTCTGTACTTCCATTGGCTTATCTGAGCCATGTGGTTCACATGGGCACTTTTACCCTCTGCAAAGTCAAGGTTACAGAACTGAAGTGTGAAATGATATTACAGAGAAAGGCAGCATCAAGTAGGAAGAGCAGGATTTGTTCAGACGGGAATCTTATTGAAAACACAATTCAAACCTCACTAGAGATTCTGAGATGAAAATAATCCTTTACTTTTATTTTCCCTTTATTTTCAGACTGTCTCTTTTATTCTCAACACTGGAAGGGCAGAAATACCAGTAAAAGTGCCATTCCTATTGTATTTAATGGTTCCTGTTGAACACGTGAACAAGAGCCTGAGATGGAGAAGGCCCGAGGCAGCTAAAATGTCAGACTGAAGAGCTTTGAATCTGGGGAGAAAAAAGCACACTACAGTAAATGTTGGTTAAATCAAACACCTGAATAGCTGGATGCACCCTCCCCTTTTCCCTGCCTGGCAGAGGCTGTCGTGTGCCAGATCACTCCTTCTTCTAAAGGGGAACTTTTCAGTAGGTTCAGTCAAACCTGCAATGTTAGCTAACACGTGCCTGTCAGAGAATCACCTTGCTTCCTCCTGTATCCTCTCAGCGATTTGCACAAAATAACACTAATTATCTAAAATGCTGGCTTCCTCAAAATACCTGTTGGAACAGAAGATACAATTACTATAATTCCATTGCAAATTTCACTTCCCATAATCACTCTCCATTACAACAAGTATCTAAGGTACCTTTAGCTTCACCTGGGTGATGGGAAAACCAAAGATTTAACTTATTTAACTCTTTTTAGTCCAGTTTAGAAAGGCTTAAGTATGTGCTTTGTTGTAAGAAGCCAGTAGGTACTGCACCTGTGGGCTTGATGAACTCTTGACTTACAGATCCAAGGAAAGTACTCATCTGTCCGAAAGTTGAAGTATCGCTGATTTTGCTGTCTGAACTTTCATAATGTCCACAAATAGGCTATTCCAGAAGGTAGCTAGTACATCCTACTTAGCTCAAATTTAGGATAGCATATGTTGCCCTCTGAAGGTACAATCTATACTGACTAAAGGGTATGACTTGTTCATCCTGGACCTCCCACTGTTTGACAGCAAAACTGACACCTGTAAGCCAAAAATTCTGCCTCCAGCTGTGAGGGGAGCACCCAGTGGGGGTCTCTGATGTTACCAGGGTACTCCTACACTGTCTGTCCCCTTTTTGTTTAGATCTGAACTCCTCCTGTTGCTGAGTCAAGTATAGAGGGGTACCTGCGCAGGCTCCTTTGTGCTTGGGAGCCTCTGGGAAGAGTACAGGTTATCCAGAGGGTGCAGCCTGGGGCTTCAAGTGAGCACTGAAGATGGGACTCTGAGACCCCAGATTGCTTTGCATTTGCATGGACTAGGAGCAAACACTAAACCAGCTGCTCCATCTCAAACAGGAGGAAACAAATTCCAGCAGAGAGTTGGAGACTTCTTGAGGAACAGAAATTTCATGGCTTGCCCCTGCCCTTCTGCTTCTCTGCTCCTGGCTTTCTTTTCTGAGGAAACCAGGCAAAAACTTGGGCTTTCCTCCCCAGTTCTGTTGCCAACTCCCCTTCCATTCTCTGAGATGCTCCTCTGAGACTGAGCCTGTTATTCAAATCTGAGCAGATAATGCCACGCAGGATCTTCTCAGGTATCAATCTGAGATATCAATCCATTCTGCTGGCACAGCAGGACATGGTCCCTGAGACCTGGTGGAAGAAAACCTCTACAAAACCTCTCCAGGATGCTGGAAAACCAAAAAACACTCATCATTGATTCTTCCACCTGCTTGGATGAGGGTGCACCAGGTGCTGTAATTGCTGTAACACACATCTCCGCAATTACAGCCAGCTACGATACCTCCTGATTGTGAGCGATTGATGTATGTTTGAATCAGTAACCCAGGCCTTTGAAAGATGAGGACTGGAATTTTAATACGCTCAGGAATATTCTCACCACCCTCCAACACACATTTTTTGTTAAAAAGGGAAATGTTGCAGCTCCTGGGATATGACTGTCTTCTCTGAAAACCCTCCTGCCTGGCCACAGTTCCCAAGGGTCCACTGGTCTTGTGGTGGCAGCACGTGAGCACAAGCAGAAGAGATCAAGGTGATGAACTTCCAGCTTCTGCCTGTCACCAACTCCAAAGAGGAGCAAGCCTTTCCTTTTTAGACTAAAAATTTGCCCATGTTCTCCTGACAGAGCCTGAACAGACCTTGTCCTACTCCAGGGAACTGAACTGCCACTTTTACCAGCTCATACATAGCAGATCACAGAAAACTAAGATTAGCTTGGCTGCTGGCAGCCCTCCTGGAATGCTGATGGCTCAAGCCAGGGGTTTTATAATAGAAAGTTTTAAATTTTAATCCCACTAGTGACCATAAAATTGTCAGAAGGTCACAAAGTTGGTTAAGTTCTATCAAGAAACCCTTTTTTTCCTTCATGTTCCTAGAAGTATATTTTATATGACCTCCATTGATACTAACAGGGTGAGCAATAGTGGTAAACACAGCTAAAATAATGAGAAAATTGTATATTAGCTTTCTGTCCTGGCAGAGTTTTCTCAGAAATACCGGTCTGGATATTTCAAAAACCTTCAGGCAGGCCCCGAAATCACAAGGGTAATGTGCTTTAGAAAGAATAAAATTTCATAAATACAAATCGATAGTGAAGTTCAGTTTTGGCTTTCCAGTGAGTTCCTTGGCCTTCATGTGCTGCTTGGTCTCACTCTTCAGTCCTGCGAGTCCAAAACATTATCTTTTCTTTAAAATAAGAAGCTGAAACCTCTTTTACCCCCGACTCTGGCAGCCAGAGCTTCCAGAAGAATACTGAATATTGCCAGCCTCTTAATCAAATAAACAGAAATTTTTTATTTTCTCTAATTTTCAGAAGTTGAGAATTGTACAGTATTTTAATGAACAGATTTCAAGATCCTTCCCCTTTCCCCTCCTGCATTCTTTCAGGAGTTTATTTTTAAAAGTACCATCTAGGGCATAGGAATAGCAATAAAGAATAGGTTAAAGCCTCTGATGTTTCATTCCAGGAAAGCTGAAAAGATTAATGCACTTGTCTGCAACTTGAGCCTTTGCTATTCCCAGCTCTCCAGAAACCAAACAGCATGTACAGCAATTTCTTTATTACTTAAATCACATTGCACGATTATTACACCACTTTGGCTGGAAGGCAGCAAAATTGCACTGGCCACCAAGGTGAAAGGTGACTGAAAGAAGGTCAGCTTGGCAGCTGATGGGAAAATCGTGTTGGCTTTATAGGACAATATCGTAGGTGTAGGAACTTGGAAGGCCTGGCATATGGGGAAGGTACAGGCTATGCCCTCCCTGCATTTTGACATCTTTTGACATTTCTTTGCTCATTCTGGCAGCTACAGTGGTCACTGTTCTTGTGACTGGAGCTCATGGAAGCAGTAGCTGCTACAGCTGGATCTAGAAAACCAAGATTTTCTCTCACACCTCAGACAAACAGGACAGAGCAGTCACAGTGGGTTGCACATGTGCAGGTGTATCTAGCCTTTAGTGAAGCCGTTGACACCATTTCCTACAGCATTTTCCTGAAGAAACTGGCTGCTCATGG
>NW_010226238.1:0-658 GCF_000690775.1 Eurypyga helias
GTGAGGGGCCCAAAACTGAACAAGGATTCAAGATGAGGCCTCACCAGTGCCAAATACATGGGGACAATCACTTCCATAGTCGTGCTGGACACACTGTTCCTGATGCAGTCCAGGATGTCATTGGCTAACCTTGCCACCCGGGCACACCACCCGCATGTCTGTTTACCAACAACCTCAGGTCATTTTTTGCTGGGCACTCATCCCCAAGCCTGTAGTGTTGCAGGGGGTTGTTGTGACCCATGTGTAAGACTCAGTACTTGGCCTTATTGAACCTCATACAATTGGCCTTGGCCCATTGATCCAGCCTGTCCAGATCCCTCTGTAGAGCCTTCCTACCCTCAAGAAGGTCAACATTCCCACCCAACACGTCACCTGAAAATTTGATGAGGGTGCCCTCGACCACCTCATCCAGATAATTGATAAAGATATTAAACAGAACTGGCCCCAGTACTGAGCTCTGGGGAACACCACTTGTGACCAGACACCAACTGGACTGAACTCCATTTACCACAACTCTTTGGGTCCAGCCATCCATCCAGATTTTTCCCCAGCAAAGATTACAACCATCCAGACTCTTCAGAAGAATGCTGTGGGAAATGGTGTCAAAGGCTTTACTAAAGTCAAGGTAGAGAGCATTGATATGGGAAACTGGCGTTTA
>NW_010226239.1:0-5571 GCF_000690775.1 Eurypyga helias
AGCGGCTGTGCGGTGCTTAGCCGCTGACGGGTTAAACTGTGACATGGGGGCAGAGGCGCATGCATTTGTGTGTATGGATGTGCTGTGCAAGGACAAGTAGCGCAGGAACCCCGACTGCACTCATGAGAACTTTCTCAGCAGCCCAGGGTCACGCTCCAAGGCCTCCGGAAGCTCAGCCACAGTGCAGGCTGATGTAATGCACGTCTGTTTTTCAAACTAAGTCTGTGATTTACGGGAAAGAGAAAGTATGTGTCGGTCAGAGCAAACAGAATGCCAAGGGAGTGGGACCAGAAGACAGAGCCCCAACCTCTCACAGACCACAGCTCAGTACTAGTGAAACCACATGGAACAATTGCACTGCGGAGGAAGAGGAAATAGGAATGGAAACTGAATCAAGAGAATGTTATTTGTCATGCTGCTACCCAAGATATCTAATGCCAGAAGAGACATAAGGATGAACACACATAGATTTCTGGAAAGATCCTCTTTTTTGGAATGGTTGGGGTTTCAAGCATAGTTTTAATTTTGCTCCATTCCTGTGTCTGGGCATCCACCCTCAGTGGAAATGTTGGGGAAATGTTTGTGTATAATGTGAAAGTGGAATAAACCAGCTATAAAATTTAAAAACTCTTGTGTTTTATAAAAAAATAAAAACTCCTGGGTTTGCATATGGGGATCCATTCCTGGGACTATGTGAATCCATTTATTTTTTGGCTGAAATAATTCTGTCTTCTAGCTTTCAAAACCAAGAATAATTGTTCCCCTGGGAGTTTTCACAGTCCACATGTGTGACTGGGAAGAATTCGTGCTAATGTTCAGACTGTAAAGACAAGGTAAGGAGACACATTCCATTGGTACAAATACTGGAACTGGGAAGATGATAGGTTTATGTCAGTGGGCTGAGGAAGCTGAGAGGAAAACGGGAAATTATACTATTCAATTACTTGGTGAGAGCATTTATTTTCTCAGAGCATAACAAAATTATGTTTAATAAACACTGCCATTCTCCACCATCTCCACTGGCGATGACATTCTCCTACCTTTAAAGGGAATATGTAGCTCAAACCTGAACAACAGAGTTCTTTTTACCTGCTTAAGTGTTCTGTAAGACACAGAGATAAGCTCGTTGCCAGACTTGGGGAGTAAAATGCCTACAAATACCTCCTTCTAAACACCCTCTTTCATGTCCCTTTAACATGCATCTATTTAACAGTGCATTCAGAGACTGCTCCAGAGCTGCAGGAGCTGCAGGCAGCAAGGCAGCTCTCCTAAGGCAGGGTCACAAACATCAACAAGGGACAAGGCTCGATTCTGAGGATGTGCCTCTTTGGGAGAAGGTAATCAAGGCAACCCTGGGCACTGGAGGTGATCTGAGGAGGCTCCAGGCAAGCCCATGGGAAGCTGTGTTCCCCTTCCCACTCCCCAAGCACCCCCACTCCCTGGTTCACTGCTCCTCCTCCTGGTGCTTCTCTTTCCTGTCTGTCCTGGCTGCAGCCCCAAGGCTCTGTTCACTTTGTCGGCCAGCTGGCCTCCTCATGCCAGCGTAGCTCTGGTGAGGAGTGTTCACATTAAACCTGGACGAGATCTCGTTTGCATGTTATTAAAAAGTTGCAATACCTTCTTAAAATGAGAAACATATACAGCTACATCTTCAGATTAGGGGATAGAGTGACTGTGTGTTTGAAGGTGTATAGGCAAGAACAGCCTCTACTTATAGTGTGTGTTTGAAGGGTGACAGAGTAGTCACCTGAACTGAAGAGCAATCTCTAACAGCAGGGAGAAGGCTCTTCTGACAAATTCACAGCAGCTGGGTTGGTTGGGGGTATTTTTTGTACCAGAGAATTAATGAGGGGTTTGTTATGTGCCGATTCTGGTGAGGAAAGAGAAAGTAACCTGTTACATTCAGTATTACTGTTAATTATTTAGATTTCACGGGCCAGTCTTTTGTTGCAGCATTTCTCTTATCCACACAATTCTATTTCTTCAAATGCCCCTGTTTATACTCGTGCCTTGTAAGGGGTGGGTGGGCAGGAGCAGAACTCAGCTTGTTACCCAGTTAGTAGGGTTTTCCTGGTTTCTGGGTGCAGGACTGGATGAATATCTGAAAAAGCCCTTTGAAATTGTATCCAGACATTTCTTAGCACTAAACAGGGCCTAGCACACTGTGCTGAAGGAATCACCCATAGGAGATACTCAGCTTGTAGGGTGTACAGACTTAGTAGTGCATCTGAATAATTCAAAGTCAGTCATCATCCAATTTTCGCTTTCAGTCATGAAAGCACATTTTCTTTTGTGTGAAGCAATCAGCCCTGATCACCAAGAATAATAACATTTTCAAGCAGCTGTGGATGGCTACAGGATGTTTGCTCCTTGAGGACATGGTTTCTTCAATCCCAAGAACAAAAACAGGATGGGTGGAGAATGGATTGAGAGCAGCCCTGAAGAAAAGCACTTGGGGATGTTGACTGATGAGAAGCTCAGTATAACCCGGCAACACGCACTTGCAGCCCAGAAAGCCAACCATATCCTGGGCTGTATCCAGAGCAGTGTGGCCAGCAGGTCGAGCAACGGGATTCTCCCCTTTTGCTCTACTCTCATGAGACCCCAATGCAGTCCTGTGTTGACCTCTGAAGCCAACATAAGGACGATATGGACCTGATATGGACCGGTTGGAGTGAGTCCACCTGCAGTCCTGTGTCGAGCTCTGAAGACGACATAAGGACAACATGGACCTGTTATGGACCGGTTGGAGTGAGTCCAGAGGAGGCCATGGAGATGCTGCAAGGGCTGGAGCCCCCCTCTGCTCTGGGGACAGGCTGGGAGAGTTGGGGGTGTTCAGCCTGGAGAAGAGAAGGCTCCGGGGAGACCTTATAGCACCTTCCAGTGCTTGAATGGGCTATGGGAAAGCTGGGGGTGTGTGTGTCTTTTTACAAGGGGTAACGGGTTTAAACTGAAAGTGGGGAGGTTTAGACTGGACATCAGGAAGAAGTTCTTCCCAGAGAGGGTGGTGAGGCACTGGGACAGGTTGCCCAGAGAAGCTGTGGATGCCCCATCCCTGGAAGTGTCCAAGGCCAGGCTGGATGAGGCTTGGAGCAACCTGGTCTAGTGGAAGGTGTCCCTGCCCATGGCAGGGGGGTTGGAACTGGACGATCTTTAAGGTCCCTTCCAACACAAACCAGTCTGTGATTCTTTCTGGAAACCAGCAAGACAGGGTTCCTCTAAGTAGGAATCCTGTTGTACAAAACAAAGCTCTTACTTTTATGGTTGGAAAGTCTTCAGGTGCTATCTCTGTCTCCCCTGAGCCTGAATTTTCATCATTTGTAAAACAGGAATAATACTGACTCAGTTCAGAAGAGACAGATCTCAATCTTGTATTGCGTAAATGGAGTTTTGAGGCTAGATTCATAAAGGAAACATCAGAAGTTGTATCCAACATTTAGGCTTGAGTGACAATTACAGACCACCTGCTACCATAGCACTGTGGATATCCATATTCCTAAAGCTAAACCCCTAATCCCTGCAAGGGGAGGGATGTTGTCTGTTATGGAAATCATAATCTTACTGCTAGGGATCCTGTTGTTGAATGAGAAAATCCAGGCTGAGCAGGCAGCACTGGCATCATGGTAGTCTGAAAGCAAGGTCTTCCTTTAAATGGACCTTACTCAACATATTCAGCTAAAAGCATGGAGTTTCAGAAGCCTGTTCTTACTGAAGTCATAGTAAAGAGCTTCCTACTTTAAGAGCCAAGAAGCCTGTTTCTGAGCAAACACAGGCACTTTTCATTACATTGCTAATTATAACGATGTTAACAAATGTCATCTTGAGTGGCGTTAAGTTTTATTACAAATACCAGTTTTTGGTGGGCTCAATCAATCCTGCCCATCAAATGTTTAGTTGGACAAAAAACCTTCATAGTGTTTCCAGCCAGGAAACAAATGACATAAAAATAACACATGATGCATTTTGTTAATGTGCTGTTTCAAAAGTTACTTTAACTTCTGCTTCCTAAACTTACTCCAAGAAAAAGCAGGACTGTTGATTTCAGTGTTATCTTTACTACACCCCTTTAACTTTGTTTCCTCAATACAACAATTGGTATGATTTAATTTTTTCTGGCAGCACCGAAGCCATATGAACATTTAAAATGGTATTAATGCAAGCAAAGATGACTTAAAATACTTTTTGGAGGAGGAAAACAACGACAAAAAAAACCCCACCAAACTTTCAAGATGGTGAGCATGATGTTTGAAACTATGGGTGCAAACAAAATATGGGTGCAAACAAAATGGGTATGCAGGTGCCTAAAATAAAGACTGTGGCAGCCTGTTTAGGAACAAACGTCAGGTTTACATCACGCAAGTTCCGAAGAGTAAACTGCTTTTATACCAGGGATGTGTGAGATGGAGAAGTCACCAAGCAAAGGGACGTTTAAAAACCGACTCTTTGCGATTCCTGTCTGAGGCTGGTGCACGCCATCAGTTCTTCACCGGTAACTTGTGTTATGAAAGGCCCCAGTTCATCGATTTTTGATGAAAGCTGAGTCTGAAAGGAAGCAAATGGGAAATACCCACATTCCAGATATTAGTTTGCAAATCCAGTGTTTCTGCCTCTCTAATCTTTAACTCAAATTTCTGGCATTGCCAGTGCTCACCCTTCCGGTTTAAAGATACTGCTGTTCCAGGCAATAATACAGAAAAAGAAACTTGTGTACTTTTTGGAGCTACAAAAAGACTGTTCCTGACACTCCCCGATAGCCCGGGGTCTTGATACGAACATGGAAAGCCAAGCTGTCTCCAGCATATTGGAAGGGGTGCTGCTGTGTCTTTGGTAAGTCAGGGAAAAGCAGGCGTTATGCCAGGGCAGAAGGCAGAGCCAGCATGCCCTGAAGCAGAACTGCGTGACACAGCGGCATCCCCAGGTTCTGTTAAAGTGGGCTGACAGGACAGACCCAGGTGCCTGCAGAAGCAAGAGGCTGTCTGTGGGTAAGCGGTGCCTTTCAGGAGCTCAGAGGTGGCAGAGGGCGCCTTGTCTTAGCTCCCAGGCCTGTGGAGCACACCAGGTGCAGACGGGCAGGTTCTCGGCCTTACACGTGTTACCCTGGTCCTGCAAAGGTGAAAGCACCGTGTGCGGGCTCCAAAGTTTGCACAGGGCGTCTGATCAGCTGCCCTGAAAAAGACAAACTCACTCTGAAGTGTCAGAGTTACTAAGGCATCTAACAAGCCTTACCCCTGACCATTTGACACCGCAGCCACTTGATACATTCTAGCTCTCGCTGAATTCTGGGGCAGTTTTGGTTAAAGACGACTGCCACTGCTGAGACACGTACACCCCCCAAGCTAGAATGGGAGTTTTTGGCTGCAGGAGGTGACAGGGCTCCTGTTCATGAACGTGGTCATCAGCAGGTCCTTGGATTTCAAATCCAGATGGTGAAGTTTCTAACTTTTTAACAATCTTACCACTTCGCTATGTTATCTTGCACCCTCTCACTGTTTGTCGGGTCTTTCACACAAGCCTCAGGTAACCAGTCTGAGCTGCAGGAACGTAGCAAAGAATTTTCACTTTTTCAGCAGG
>NW_010226239.1:5602-8518 GCF_000690775.1 Eurypyga helias
GTCCCAACAGTTTACCTGGCTACATCAGTTAACGCCCCAGATAATCGGCTGGTGTTTCAGGACGGTGCTTTTCTGAAGCAGCAGTCTCATTATATCAACTTATCGTTGTCTTTCACTATAATTTGGCTTAAAATTGGCAACGCACCTTGATTTTTTTGAGTGCTGCAGTGCAATAAGCCCAACCCCAACAATAGAGATCTAGGGGGAAAAAAACCCCAAAATCATCAATCTTCACTTTTATGAAGGCATTTTATTTCACCAAAAGGGTGAATTCCAGATTTACAGGACTTCAAAAAATATTAATAGCAACCAGAGCATGACTTCATGCTGAAAGCACAGAGCTTTCCAGACTGTGACTGTGCACTTGCAGTGTTCTCTCTCCCTCAAACATGACTGAAGTGAGAGATACATAAATAAACTCTGAGCACTCCTTGCTAACTTGTATCTCCTACCTGACCTATTGCACGTGGCCCTGAAAGCTGGTCAGTTTTTTCCAAGTAGACTGTATGGTCTGGTGCAAGTGTAACTTTGCCAGGGTTACAGCAGCTGGGACCTTTCCATCTGCAGGGATGCGGGCTGGGGTGGAGTTAATGTTTCTAAACACACTCTGTAGCATTAGCACTGGAGAACACGTGCTGAAGTGGCAGTAATTGCCTACTGGCCTGAGGTTTTAACCGACAGATCTCTGTAACACGAGATTGAGTATTGCAATGTCACAGAGACTTTTCTTGGCCATTCCCAGCACAGATGGCCACTCCGAGACATCCCAGCATTCATTTCGGAGACCAAGTGCCTCATCTTCCGGCATGGACGTTCATGATCCCTCTTTCTACTCTCTCCAAATGTCTGCTGCTAATCAAGGTTCATTAACAACAAAGGCAGCAAGTGGCAAAGCAGGTTATTAAATGGTCACCCACAACAGGCTGAAGCAAGACACGTGAGAGAGGGGCTGCTGTGGTGCACTAACGATGCATTACGGGTTACAGCACTTGAGGTGGTTCTCTCAGACTCTGCTGCCAACCCTACTCCGAATCCTTTGCATGGAGTAACGTGCAGGTAGGACCGTCAGCCGGCGTGTACAGCAGGCACACGCTTTAAAGCAAACTTTCAGTGAAAGCTCAGTACTGTATAGACCCTTTCTCTTCACCATTTCCTGCTTTTAAATGTTCAGTGTACTCAGTATTACAAATAAAAATAAAATACAAAATCGGCCTTTTATAAAAATATTATTTTCAAGCATTTCTGAAACACCAAAACATTGCATCAAAATTTGTATTGCATTTGCATTTCTGAAGTGACTTTGTTTTTTTTAAGTTCCTGCCACAGCCCCAGGTCAGTCATTCCCCTCAGCTTCACTATCTAACTTTTCCTAAACGCCACCCGCTTTGCTACGTTTTCAGCTCCAAATTTTGCTATCAATTTCTCTCTGACATATTCATCATCTTTTTCCAATTCCAAATCATCCTCTCTGCTCCACACAGGGTACCCATCCAAGCGCTGCCCCGTCTGCAGAAAGTATGAAGTAGTCTCCACTTCACCGGTGTTTTTCAGGAAGGCCTGCGTAACAGTGAACAGGTCCACGCCGAACTTCTCCATGAACTGCTGCAGAGTGGTCACTACTTCTCCCACCACACTGGAAGACGACCAAGTGCTTGTTGGTCTTTCTTCCCTTTGCACTTGAATGTCAGGGACAGCAGAGTCCTCTGGTCCAGTTTTCAGACCAGGTGCTGTTTCTCCTGGGGACTTTCCATCTCGTGTAGAAAGTTCTTCTGAAATGTCCGAAGCATCACTTCCTGACTAAAAACAAAAGAAGTGGAGCCATTAGACACGGTATTTGCTGGCAAGCTGCTTTTATCATTGCTACCCAACCACCTTCCACTGTTACTGTGCAGTGTATCATAAACTCAGAAATTGCTAGGCATAGTAAAAGTCACTGACTGAAATGAAGCCGTACGTGTTAATGAGGACGTATTTCATGCCTTTCTGTGATCTTGTATAAGGGAGAATTTGAACAAACTAGGTATAAAAGGCAACTGCAAATGTTAATGCAACTGCAGGAACATATTATGCCTGAGCAAAAGGATGACTTCCACTACCAACAGAGCTTTTAGTGTGACAATACTGTCACATTAATTACCTCAATTGAACCTGGGCAGGGAATCAAACTAAGAAAATACATCACAGCAAGACACCGTTTGTCATGAGCCGCACAGTTCATTGCTCACACGAAGCTCCCACTTAGCCACAGTGGAAGAGATGTCATGGTGAGAAGAAATTTGAATCACAGAACAGTTTGGGTTGGAAGGGACCTTAAAGACCACCCAGTTCCAACCCCCCTGCCATGGGCAGGGACACCTTCCACTAGACCAGGTTGCTCCAAGCCTCATCCAGCCTGGCCTTGGACACTCCCAGGGATGGGGCATCCACAGCTTCTCTGGGCAGCCTGTCCCAGTGCCTCCCCACCCTTTCCGGGATGAATTTCTTCCTGATATACAATCTGAATCTACCCTCTTCCAGTTTAAACCCGTTACCCCTTGTCCTGTCACTACAGGACCTTGTAAAAAGACACCCCCACACCCAGCTTTCCCATAGCCCCTTCAGGCACTGGAAGGTGCTATAAGGTCTCCCCGGAGCCTTCTCTTCTCCAGGCTGAACAAGCCCAACTCTCTCAGCCTGCCCTCATGGCAGAGGGGCTCCAGCCCTCTGAGCATCTTCGTGGCCTCCTCTGGACTCACTCCAACCGCAGCAGCAGCAGCGCTGCCCGCGGGCCGTACCTTGGTGCTTTCGAACTCCCGGTTCGCTGCCTCGAAAAGACCCGTGCTCTGTGCGGGCTCCTCCGTCTCCTGGGGCTCTGCGGGAACACACGGGCATCAGAGGCCGGGTCGCAGCGGGCCTCAGGGCCACCGTCACCCCCCA
>NW_010226240.1:0-472 GCF_000690775.1 Eurypyga helias
TCTCCACTATTTTGGGGCAATTTCCAGCTCTTTTAGGTTAATTTTTCACTATTTGGGGCCAACTTCCCACTATTTTGGGGTCATTTCCCTCGATATTGGGACAACTTCCCTATATTCTGAGGTCAATTCCCCTCATTTTTGGGGCAGTTTTCCACTATTTGGGGACAATTCTCCACTCTTTTTGGGCAATTTCCCTCGATATTGGGGCAACTTCCCACTATTTTGGGGTCAATTCCCCTCGATTTTAAGGCAATTTCCTGCAATTTTGGGTCACTTCCTCACTCTAGGGTCAATTTCCCTCAGTTTGGGGACAATTCTCCACTATTTGAGGACAATTCCCACCTATTTTGGGGTAACTTCCCCTCGTTTTTGGGGTCAATTCTCCACTATTTGGGTCAATTTACCTTGATTTTGGGACAACTTCCCACTATTCTGGGGTCAATTCCTCTCAATTTTGGGGCAGTTTTCCACT
>NW_010226241.1:0-16620 GCF_000690775.1 Eurypyga helias
CCTTAAGTCACTGTGTTCACCCAGGCAGAAAGAAGAGAGGCAATCCTCTGTATCAGGCACCCGGTCTGCCTGTTGGGCCTGTCCCAGGGAAGGCAGGCTGAAATTCCAGCCGTCGATCTCTCCTGCACTCCCTGATACTCCTCAGCCTATTCACCTCCTCCCAGAGCTCTGTCACTAGGCAGAGGAGCTCCTCTCCCTGGACACACCTCCAACAGCCGAGCTCACTGCTGCTGACCAGTACTGGCATGGGAGCATGGTACAGCCTGCAGCCTGACACCTGGGTAGCAGGCCATGGCTATCTGTCAGGTGGCTACCATTGCTCCCTGGTTGAGCTGGCAGAGCTTCAGCACTCTTCCTGCATGCTCTTCCGCACAACTGCTGCATCATGCCTTTGCTGCCATGTCACACTCTGCCCCATGACTGACTCAAATAATTGGACACCTACTAGTGTAATCCCAATATTTTAAGAGTATGAAAGGAATGGCTCGATAATGGGGAGGAACCATCTTAGTCCCAAGATGAAAAGTAGCCATTAAACTGGGGTCCATCAGATTACATCAAATCTGACTTTACTGAATCTTGAAAGGGAAACACTTCTACTTAAGTCTATTCTTGTGCTGTTACAATTGGGACCATTACCCATTTAGGCAGGACTGATTTTTCATTATCCTGATTCTGACTCTGTGTAAACATAAAGCTAGAAAGCACACTGGAAAGCAATTGTTGTTATATTTATATATACATGCGTACATGGATAGATATACATACACACATTCATAAAAATAGATAGATAGATAGATAGATACATAGATAGATACATAGATAGATACATAGATAGTAAGAACCAAATATTCCAATAATGTGCCTAAATGCTATTTACATTTTTCTAATCCAAAATTTCCAACATTTTCACAAAAATATTTGCTGCTCTTTTCAATTTTTTTCTTTACAATGGAGTGGGATAGTTTACTTGAAGGTCTGTACTTCTTTAGTTCTTTTATCTCAGAAAGTGCAGTATAGATAAGGAAGTGCAAAACAAAAACCTAGAAATGAGAGTAATATACAATATTTCAAACAAGTATTTCTTAATTCCTCTATTTTTCTGGTGGGAAAACAAAGTTAAACTATTATTGTTTCTTTCAGTGTCTTACATTCTAACTTTTTCTTTTTCTTATTGAAAGAACACTTTTTAAAAAGAAGAAAGTATTTATCTGTGTTAATAGAAAATACTGTTTTATAAATAAATTATAATTAACAAAAAGATCCTAATATATTATTAAGTAAAAACTAAGGATTCTTTTCCTTTCTTTAACTCATTAGAAAATTATATTTTGAATAGTTCTACTATCCTAGCACCTTTCTTAAGATATTCTGAAATAAGCTTTGCAAAGCCAAGCCATCTAAGAAACACTTCATTTTTGGAGTATTTGCATAATCTGCAATAATAAACATCCTACTAATAAAATTTTTCAAAGATTTAATCACTGCAAAGTGTAACAGCAGTCATTACCAAGAAGCAGGCAGCACTTTTCTACTTCCCCACTAATTACTGCCAGTGCTCGTAGACCTTAGCTTTGACCTTGATTCAGAATTTTCATTTTTAAAAACCAAAGTGATCCACTGACAGCATTCAGAGCACCCTTGGTTGTTCATGAGCATTTTATCAGACCCTGAGAGCAGACTTTCCACCTGACAGATCTCTTTTGTGAGCCTTAACTAGGTTGGCCACTCACATGGTAATGCATGTCTGGATCTGTACTCCGTGGCTCTGCCCTGTGTCTGTTTGCTGTATTCACATTTCAGAATCACATTCACATTCTCCTCTCTGAAAATTCTACCCACAGTGAACTACAATCTGAAGTCATAATGCACCGACTAATCAGCACTATCTCGTCAGCTTACTGCATTAGTAGATTAAAAAAGTGGTTGATGAGTTTAAGTGAGAAGAACTATCAGAAACCTGTTTATCCCCTTCTGTTTTTTCTCTTCTTTTTTTTATTTTTCTTAATGGCGAGGGAGAGAGAAGTGGAGGAAAATGACCTAGAAATTTTAAGAATAAGTAACTTTATTCTTAAAAGTCAAATAAGTAATTTTTTTTCAGTTCAGTCTCACATTCCCAAATATATTCACATACAGCGAATGAAACACCTTACCCTACTGAACCTGCTTAAACCCTGATACTTTAGGTAGGGGAAGGGGAAGGGGAAGGGGAAGGAGAGGGGAAGGGTGAATGACTGTGCTTATATCATTCAGACAGCTGACAACAAACATATAAAATGAAGAAGGATCTTTAATTAATGTTGATAGTTTGCATGAAGACCACTGGTCTTTCTTTTTACATGAGCTTTAACAGATTTACTTGCTGCTAAAACAGGCCATCAGAGAATTAATTTGTACTTATTTAACATTTACATACTTCATGAAAACTACAGACCCAGGAAATTGGAAAATACATTTCAAAGCCTAAAATAATCTCTTCCCTTAGCAACTGCTTAGAAAAATGAGACCTTTGACTTTGATTCAGAAATTGTTTATGCTCCTAATGGTAATTACATCAGCATTTGATGAAGGTTCCCCATTATGTAAAGGGTAACTGTAAAGCATATGAAGTATCAGAACAAGCACGGAAAAGCCACAAGGGGTTCAATTCACAAATGAGATTTATAATGTTTGGGGCACATTCTGTGATTATGTCTAGATTAAAGGTGAGCCAGAATTGTGTTTTGATATTATGGTGATACATGGCCTGCAAACAGCCTAGGTAGCATGAACCCGGCTACGGACTGAATTCAGCCCATAAAAACAATCACCTACCTCTGATGCTTACATTTTTGACAAGGCATCCTCACACATGCACAAGTCTGATCCCTGATTTTTTTTTTCATAAAAGCCTAGTACCCCCCTTTCTTTCTCATGTGTAGTACAAAATCCTGTATACCCATTGAGGACATATTCTGTACAATTCTTCTTCTAAAATCCATCCTCCTTTCCTGTTACAAACATTACCAGTTAGTAAAACTATTACATGTAATGTGATTTGATTTTTGTAAAGATATAATGGCTAACAGGGTAGCATACAAAGAGTAGTGCAGATTGAAAAGGAACTCTGCAGGTTATCTGGCCCAATCCCTTATTTAAAACAGGGAAAACTTCAAAATTACAGTAAATTGCTCAGAGCTGTGTCCAGTGGAGTTCTGAATTCCTGCAGGGATAGAGATGCAACACATCTCTTCAGGCAACCTACAGTTGTGTGTTTGATCACATTCATGTTGAACAATTTTTTCCTTATATAGAGTCAAAACTTTGTTTCTGCTTGGGTCTGCTGTCCCTTGTCCTTTTCCTTTTTTTCAGTGAAATCTCCCCTGAACTCTTTATTGCAGGCTGAACAAGCCAGCTTTTCTCAGTGTCTCCACATGCATCAGTGTGCTCCAACTTCTGGATGTTCCTCCATTGAACTACCTCCAGTATGTCCATGTCTCTCTTGCACTGGGGAGCCCAGACCTGGACCCAGCACTCCAGATGTATCTCACCAGTTCTGACCAGAGGGGAAGGATCTCCTCCCTCAACTGGCAGGCACTGGTCTCCCTCTCTGCAACCTGATACATAGTTGGCTTTCAACACTGAAAGGGCACATTGCTGGCTCAGAGTCAACACAGAAAAAAGGGAGGACAGATAATTTTTCTTTTACAGATAGTTCTTAAAAATGGATCTTCCCAAGGGTTATCTGAGTTCATGACACCTGGATGCAAACTGCAGGAATTTTCTGAGCACTTCTACTCTTTCTCATTTTTTTTAAAGGAAATTGGCAAACAAAAAATGCTCAGAGCTGTTCTTCCTTGCTTCAGAGGCTACTCCTGAAAAAGCCCTCTTGAACTAATATGTAAATGTGTATTGCTGCATAATTAAGGATTAGAAAAATAAGGCCAAACTCATCCAGTTTATTTTTTCCAGCCAGCCTTGTATAAATGAGGTGGCAATCTAGAAGAAGTTGGTCTTTTCATTTAAACTGGGACTGTTCCAGAAGACCACGTACGAACAGAAATATTTATTGAAGGTGAAATGTTCCAGACTTAAACAGTGGGTAGGAACAGCAAATTCCTCAATAGAAATTAGTATTTAATTGTATAATATTTGGGGATTTTTTCACACTGCTTTCCTTAAATCATAAATATTTTCTATTTATTTCAAAAAACAGGAGCTATGTTGCTGATGTGGTATTTTTGGAAAAATTATTTTAGACATTTACTAATCATCAATTAGATTGCTCATAATAACTTTTTCTAATTTATTTTTCTATCATTCTGCATTAAAAAAGTTGCACATCCTTTTCTCTGGGAGAAATTTGGCACATGGGCAGATGCTCATGTTCACGGGTCAAGTGACATTCAGAATTAACCTAACATTCAAATATATGTCTTTATTTTGGCTTCTGGTGACTATCAAATTCATCCTAGTCTCAGTCCAAAAGCTAACAGCAGAATTCCCTTAATATAGGTCTGCCTTATGTCACAATTCAACAATAAACCCCTTACTGAAGAAAGGTAGAAGTAAGGACAAGATATGCAAAGAGGCTTAGAGACATATTGAAAAAGACATGGTTGCCTCAAGTTCAAATTTTGGTCCTGAGAAACCCTTCTTGAACAGAAAAACTGGAACTGTTAAAATCCTGGTAAAAAAACAGTTTGTCAAAGAATTTCTAACCAACTACGACTTCAATATCATGAACAATTTTAAACAACAGCTACCTGAAACAGCAGTGGTGATAATAAATCATTAATTGATTTTCACTTTCTGTCATTCCTGCAATCTCTTAACTCATGACAATAAACAGGCAAGCAAAATTCCACTTGCCTCAAACCTAGGACAGCAAGGTCTGAGTATTAGCTTCCTAACTGTTCTTCCATGAGGGGACAGCTCAAGGTAAGCACTCTGCAGAGGTGTTTGTGAACTGGATGAGTATCAGCGAGTGAGCAAGTGCCCTGCTTGAGCAGTGGTGGTCTGCCATGTCTGATCCTGAAGATCCTCTGACATCTCTAACCTCTAGCATCCTTTATATGGGTGCTGTGGCTTCTGAGGAGGTCCCAGGGGGAAAAGCGACAGAGGTTGGTGGGTTCACATGCTATCCCTGACCAGCTTCCTCCACTGCCACTTCTGGCACCAGATGGACCTTTCCACTGGCCCAGTGGGGCATTTTTATTTCCTTATTCTGGCAGGATGACCCAAACTTTACACATACAAGTAGTTATGGACTTGGGTCTAAAAACATTGATATTCCACATCAAGCTTGTCCCATCTGCTGTCTCTTCTCTGCCCAGATCCTGTACAAAATGCTCTCTTTATCCCTTGCAGCACTATCTATGAAGAGAGAGTGCCATCTCAGGTGTCTGGGAATTTTGTGTGAGTTGAAACATACCCCAAAGACAGATAGGTGGGCCCTGAATGCCCTGAGCAATGTTTCTGGCTTTCTTCACCAGCTTAGGTAGTCAGCTGTTGGCCTCCTACATAGGTTATGCCCTACCTCCCCCTGCACAAGCACTCATGCTCCACATACCCCTGGGCACTCTGGCACTCCAGGCCAAAGTTGTGGAGAAAAGTGTCAGGGGAACAGGAGCAGAGGAGAATAGGAGCAAGGAAAGAAGAGTAGAATGTTTTGGAGGACATTGGTAAGTAACCACAGAGGTATTTTCTCCTCTTTTAAATGGAAATATCATCAGTGCTGCTTGACTTCTCTCTGCCTATGTGGCATTTGGTTTGTGTTCCCTTGCTGTGAGCAGAAAATGCTCAGAAATGGTTCTTATGTGGTCGGATTAGTAGGATGGGGAAAGGGGAATCAATAAAGCTTGGGCATTTGATTTCAGTGTATAAAATGGCATCAGGTATGAATGAACCTAGCAGGGCAAACTACCTGCATTTCTTGTGGAAGGAACCCAAGTATGAGAACTTTTTGCACCTCATCCTTAGGCAGTTTGGCTTTGGTGGCAAACTGAATATGGTGCTCTGTTGGAAACGCCTGAGCAAGTGTCACAGGACATTCTCTGGGGAAGGTTGGGTGTACAGCCCTTGTGCAGGGCCTGGAGACCCTTTGCAGCATCGTTGACATAGCAGCAGGTTGGCTGCCATGGCCTGGGGGATACAGTGGTGCTGGGGACATGCTGGAGTAGGTGCAGGATCACAGGGGCCAGGCCCTGGAAGAGCCATGCCCTTCTGGTGGGACACTCACGAGTGGTGCACACTAGACAGTGTTGCAAGGGCCATGCGTGCACAAATTTAACAGTGAATCCACCCTGTCCAAATATTGTGGCACCCACATTCCAGCACCTACAGCATTTAATCATCTTATCTTTGACATGGTTTATGGCCCAAACCATCAAGTACTCTCTCAAACCTTCTAGACGTGGTTCCAGAGTTAGCACAGTCCAGAGACCATTTCCAGTCAGCAGTTCGTGTGTGGCTACCCTGTTTTTGTGGATAAGGGTGACCAGCTAGCCTCATGGCCAGTGGCAGTAGTTAATTACTGATATAGATGTAGCCCAGGTTTCCCTAGGGCCCTTCTTACGAATCACCCGACAGCACACTAAATCTAAACCACGGCAGACAGTGAGGAGTGCTGATCCCAAGGAACCACCAATGGACCTGTCCCAGGATGGTTTCCATGACAACTAGGAAGACTGGTTTTGTGGAACCTGAAATATACTACTTTCATTGCCACAAAAAGCAAGCCCCATCTTTGTCTTTCTGTAGGACGCTACGTTAGAGTTCTACTATGAGGACACCCTCCAGCTCCCTTTTCTGGCCAAGGGGGCTACCTGAAACCCGTGGTGGTAAACCCTCACACAAGAATTACTGCTGCTGAGGGCCCACCAGTGGTGGCTGAAGATGCACTCCCTGGTAGTGTCAGTCCCTGGCCCTGCGCTGGGCCATTTTCACTTGGAAGGAGTGGAGAGAATTTATCCTTTTCTCCTTCCTGAAACACCTCCTCAGGAAAAGATCCCAAACCTAGTCTCCATCACCTTTCCCCTGTTCTTACACACTAGCAGCTCCCTTGCTCTTCATACTGCAGTCAAAACCAGCTTTCTTCTTCTGTGGGAAGTGGAGATTTCAGATGAAATATGTCTGGTGATCCACTACACAATCATATATTATTGATTTATGGCATTGCTTTGTACTGCTAACCAGCTACATGATTCCCCCGCCCCAATTATAGCCAAACTCTGTCAGATTCTTTTCCTGAGACAGCTGTTAATTCTGGAATATATTTATAAGGTTTGAAACTCTGCTTGTCATTTCATAAAGCAACAGAATGCAAAATGCACTCCAGATATCTCTCCTGGCAGCAGACATGAACACTAGTCCTTGGAATTTGTATGAATTCCAGTTTAAAGAGATAATGAATTTAAACGGTACAGACCCACAGACATTAAGAGGATTTACTGGATACAAAGCAGTTATAGTGATGCGTATAAGCTGTATTTTATGGTTTTATAAACTAAAAATTGGCAGACTTTGCTAGCTAGCTCTAAGTAATAGTGATCCTGACTTATGTGTAGTGCTCCTCATTATGTTTAGCAAACCACACACTTGCCTTTTAATTAGTCCCGTGGATGTTGCTGGGGTTGTGGGTCACCATGAGAGGAGTATTTAGGGAGTGATAACAAATTAGGAAAGAAAGAAAATGTTCTGAAATTTGTGACTGTGAAATTAACAGTAATACAGAGGGGAATGGGAAAAGGCCTTCTGCACTTTTATTGCTCTCTTGAAGCTGCAGCAAAAAAAGTCCATCAACTTATATATTGCAGTAATTAGCAATTTCCAGTCTCCACACAGTGATTATCTTCAGACTCAGGCTTAGAGCTCCCCTGTTCCTGCATGTGAAAGCTCAGGCGCCTGCCAAGTCTGCACACAGTTGCCTCACTGTAAAAGTGGAGGAACTCCAGGTTTTCTATAGGGCAACTGGCAGCTCCTTCTGAATCACTTTATAATTTCCATAGCTGAGTATATCAGGTTAAACTTATACTTCTAAAAGTCACTATGTGTACTCCCTTTCTCTTCCAGCATGTCATACAGTGGCATATCTGTGTTCGGTCAACGGTGTGTGTCGCAGGGGAGTTGTCTCCAAGTTGTGGCTAACTGGCTGTGTGCTGTCATTCTCTCTTTCCAGATGAAACTCAGATGATACTTTAAGTCTCTGTACCCTTACTGTACAGTGATGGACAGAAGAACAAAGTCAAAGATGGGGGAAAAAAAAAGGGAGGGGAAATGTGTGTGTGTGTGTAAGCCCTCAGCATCCTGTAAGTCATCCTGACCACACATTGTAGTTTCAAAAGAAACTGTGCAAAACCCATTTATTTCTTATATAACCACTTTCTAATGTTACTAGTTAATTTATTGATATATAAATAATTGCTGCAGACAAAGCCCCAGCTCCACTGAACTTAAATTTCAAACTGGAATATATTTCTAACTCTGTCAGATGCCAAAAAAATGGTCAGTAGTTTGAAGTTTAAAGAAGTCCTTTTATTACGTCTTCTGCTTATGATGTTTTCAGAAGTGAAAATATAGTCAAGCTAGTCTCAAAAATTAGAAAATATTTTTTTCTGTATAAGATTAACAGGGTGGGCAACCAATAATGTGCTATTATCTGACATCTCACTGAGTTTGAAAATGCCCTTGCAAACTGGATTCCCTTCCAACCGCCAAGTTCCCTTCATACTTGCTGAAGAGTCTTGCAGTTATTTTTATATTTTCCACTAGTTTTGGTAGATAAGCTACTAATACACATTCTTGCATTTTCCTTGTCAAGTCTCTGATTGACTTGCATGGCAATTTCTACTATCAGGGACCACTGTTTCTCATTACATTGTTAGATACAGATTTGACAGGTTTAATCTTCCAGGTTTTGACATCGCAGGGGGGTAGTTCCTAGACAATGATTCCTTGGCACATCCTTCACAAGAAACCTTTTCTCACCAAGCAGGGTGAGTCCTAAACTTAGAAGCAGGTATGGTACAGACAGGTGAAAGATGATGGTGAAAGAAATACATAGAGGTTTTACTTTATTTTACTATTGTTTCATCTGAAGCCTGCTCTGGTTGTCATGATAAGACCTCAGTCTTCACTTCGATGAAGCAAAGATTTTCTGAGGGAAGAGCAGGAATTGGGGGAATAAACCAAAAACCAGAAGTTTGAGATTGTTTGAGTTCTTAAAAAACAGGAGCCCTGTCATGGTCCAGTGTGGGTAAAGGAAGACAGTGGAGCAGAGACAAGGAAAGAGATGGGAGAATCTTCTCCAAGAAGTTAATGTATCCGTTGATGCCTCAGGAGCGCATGCACCAGGCCAAGCCTTTGGCTGCCTCTTCCCCCTCCCCTTGGCCCTTTCCCAGTCTGGTGACTTAAGGCAAATAAGAGTCCTGGGAGCCAATGGCAAGACGAAGGGGGAGCAGCAGATTTCATGTTGTTCCATCTGAGAAAGTCTCTCAGGTTGCTGACCTAAGTTGTGGAGACAGATTTCCACCATATGCAGACTGAAATACATAATCTGAACAAGGATATGAGCAAAACATCTACAGTGTTTATTGAAAACATCCCTGATGTTTAAAATTCTGTGGTCTTCTGAAACCCAGAAATCCAGCCCTGCAGTTATTTCTCCCTTTCAGAGAGAACAAGACACATGCATGCTTTGGGAACACGTGGGTCAGTTTTTCCCCTCCCTCCTTGCAGGAGACACAGTTTAGCCTGCTTTTCCCGGTTCGCATCCTGGGATGAATCACTGCAGATGAATAACTCCAGCAAAGGCACAGCTCAGAGGCCCGTACAGGAGGAGAAGAGTAGCTGCCTGTCGCTCTGGGCAGGGATCACCAAGCAGAAGCAGGGAGAGGGGAGGAGAGTGATTTATGTGGGTCTCTTTATGAGGGTGTCTGGCTTTCAGATACTGTGTGGGATTTTTCTTTGAAAAACAAACAAATATTATTTATATTTCACTTAATTATCTGTAAAAACTCATTCCTTCAGCCAGTCACAATCCTCTTTGCTCATTCTTTTAACTCTCACTCATACTAAGCTGCTTTAGAGGTATTTTTGGAGATATTTGGGCTTGGAACGCTGTGTTCCTCCTAGCTGTTTTCAAACTTTCTTGCATGACGCTGCTTTCCACAGCACTGGTCTTAGGCCAGACAGAAATAAGGATATTGCTGAGCACAAAAAACTCCTTGTGTATCTTCCCCAGTAACTACTTTAAAGGCTGTAACATATCTGCAGAAGGATTTTAGCATGTTTTAAAATGCCAAAGGACGTTTAAAGACAGTGTCTGGTGACATTATGCCTGACACCTCTTCCCTCCAAAGATGGAAAGTGAGAAGAAATAAAGGCTAGACAGGATTATTTGTTCAAATGTACCCAGACTTGGCTCTATGCAAAGGAGTACTGTAACCTCTCAGCTCTTGTAAAACTGACCCTTGTGCCTCTGTGTGTGTGTGTGTGCGTATGCATAAGAGAAAAAGAAGGAGCAAGTGAGAATGTTCCTGTGGCAGTAAGCAGAGCTGTTCCCATCTATGAGATACTGGTTTTCTTGAATTAATATCTTGAAAATTCGGAAGTCCTGCAAATAAAAGTGAGAAAGGCCTTTGCATAGGAGGAGAGAACTTCTAAAGTTCCACAATTCTGGAGATCCATGCTCATTTCTTTCATATTTTAATGCCAGATATTTTGTTTATACATTGGTTTTTGGTAGGTATCATCCCAGCAGTCTATCAGCCTGTCTGAGACTGTTTCATGTATTGCAAGCTAGATAAGAACTAGAAGAGATTATCCATCCTGACGTGGATAAAATACATGAGTTATCACTTAAGGTAGTTATTTAGAACATCATTGTAAATGTAGGATGGATTCTTGCCACATGCACAAATAGGACATATTGCCACCTCTTCTGAAGTTCCCCTAAAGTTTGTTCTCTGGCAAGCACATTTCTCAGCTGTAGCCCTGAACGTTGCTGCAAGTGATCTGTGTCACCACTGCTGGTGGTAACACATGGAGAGAGGAAATTCTGTGATCCCCTGGACTAAAGCACATTGTTACTTTCTCAAGTAAAATTTTATAATTATTTCTCTTTTCACTGTTGCCATGTACCATTGTATTGGTCATACTGGTTAAATGTCCATCATCACAGTTTTAATTTCTGTGAAACGCACTAGATTTTTCATGGAGGGGATTGGACAACTTAGACTTTTGGACACTCGTTTGCACTTGCACATAATGATTTTTGTGTGACTAAGGTATGTGGAATGTGTACACACACACATACAAATGTACAAAATCCTGTGGTTATTTATTATAGTGACAACTATTTGGTTATATTGAGAGCAAAGTTATGCATTAGACATAATCTGATTTCTACTCAGTTTAAAACTGAGTGCTATAAGCAATTTTCCTATAGTAAAAATAAATTCAACCCACACTGTTCCTAGGGATCTTCAGTGCTTTAAAAGCCCACAAAGATTTCACATCAAGCAAGCAGTGAGAAGCACAGAGGTTTTCTATTTAAACAGAGCATACCTGTTTCCATGCCTATGCCTAATACACAGCTATTCTCTCTTCCCTTCAGGTGCCCAGGTAACATCAGTTGTAACCTTGGTTTCAGCTATATTGACAAGCTTTATCTGGAATGTTTCCTAATCTCATGATGCTTTCATGGCATGCAATTGGATGTGCAGTTATTCATATAATGACAATTTCTGTGCTGTGCATTACAAAGAATGATTTAATTTCTCTAACTAATCTTCTTATAGAAGGTATTCCCTACTGCTTTTTGGGACAGTTTTTAATCATAAAGAAAAACATCCTACTCTATGAAAGGTGGTTTACATTGGCAGGTGAAAACACTCATTAATGGTTTAGCACACCCTTCTCTGACTTGAAACAGAGTGGAGTGAGGGTGGACATTGGACGAAAAGCTGAACGTGAGCCATCAGTGTGTGCTGGCAGCCCAGAAAGCCAACCGTATCCTGGGCTGTATCAGGAGAAGTGTGGCCAGCAGGTAAGGGACGGGATTCTGCCCCTCTACTCTGCTCTTGTGAGACCCCAAGTACTGTGGGGGTACTGTGTCCAGCTGTGGAGCCCTCAACATAAGAAGAATATAGACTGGTTGGTGTGAGCCTAGAGGAGACCACGAAGGTTCTCAGAGGGCTGGAGCACCTCTGCTATAGGGACAGACTGAGAGAGTTGGGCTTGTTCAGCCTGGAGAAGAGAAGGCTCCGGGGAGACCTTATTGCACCTTCCAGTACCTGAAGGGGCCTACAAGAAAGGTGAGAGAGGACTTTTTAGAAGGGCCTGTAGTGACAGGACAAGGGGTAATGGGTTTAAATTGAAAGTAGGGAGATTTAGATTAGATATCAGGAAGAAATTCTTCCTGGAGAGGGTGGTGAAGCACTGGAACAGGTTGCCCAGAGAAGCTGTGGTTGCCCCATCCCTGGAAGTGTTCAAGGCCAGGTTGGATGAGGCTTTGAGCAACCTGGTCTAGTGGAAGGTGTCCCTGCCCATGGCAGGGAGGTTGGAACTAGATGGTCTTTAAGGTCCCTTCCAACCCAAACCATTCCGTGATTCTAAGATTCTATGACTTAAGAGGACCTCCACTGAGCACTTAGCTTTGACAGAACGCAGTGGCACCCACATATACCACTGTGCAGATTGCTCACGTCTGACTTTTAGAAAAGTTTGTCATTCAGAATGCTAATAGGTCCATCCAAAGGTGCTTTTTTACTGATTCTACAATAAATTGGTTCAAAGTAAGATACTCATGACTATACCACACGGAAACCCCACGTTACTACCATGAAAGTTATTTTAATTTCTACTATCAGGACCACGATGGGATATTTTGGGAGGTGGCAGGGCTGAGGGACATTATTGAGTTTGTTTCTACCTATATCCTTACAGAAACATAAAAAAATAAAAGAAGAAAAAAAAAAAGCAAGCAAAACCATTAACTGCATTTACTTTTGGTGAAGATCAAACTATTTGGTGTTAGTTTTTAAATTTTGGTTGTATTGATTGTGCTATTATCACACTGTGTTTTCCCGCCTCATTTTCTATCTATCTTCTTTCTCTTGCACAGGTTTGTGTTCAGAGAAGCTACTCTCCTGACTCAGACAAGACTACACCTACATGGTTGCAGCCGCCTTGGAAATGCCTTTGTTACCCATCGGAGACTGCTTGAGCGTATGCCAGTTTGTTTGGTGAGGCCTCATTCAGTAGCCATCAGGATCAATGAAAACAACTCCCATTCATAGGGCCTTGATGCCCATCCAGTCTAATTTCAGAGTTCTTCCAAGAAGGATCTGCTTATGGTAACAGAAAGTATGGTACTTGGTAATTCTCCTGCACAAGGCACATTTTTCATGTGAAGGAAAACGTATTTGCTTCCATTCCGCTACAGAAAAGCTTGCATGTGTCCTTGGGTTTTTGGCAGATGTTGAAAACAGATCAGGAGCAGATGATGTGAGACCAACAATATGTCCCTGTGCAAGAGCAAAGCAGCAGGTGCAGGAGGAGCATATGCCAGATTCCCATCAGCAGAAGCTGCCGTGTGGAGGGCTCTCTGGGACTGCATGCGAGCTGCATGCTCCACTTTTCTTCTGGCACTGGGGAATATTAATGCCTGCATCAGGCCAAGCAAATAATTTACAAACTTAACTTTCAATTATGTAATAATTCATTAAGTAAACACACAGAGACTCTAGTGAAAGAGAATATGTCAGGTAAAACAACTTGGGTCTTAAAAAAAATAGCTTTTTTCTTTTCTAAAAATTGAATGCTCAGAAACAATAATGAAGAAAATTAAGAACTTCAGCTCTGACTGTCCAAAAGCCTTCTCACACATCCAGGAACATGAAAAGTTTCCATTCATTTATTTTATAATAATAGACACTGTTTTCAAATAACACTGTATAAAGATAGTTTGAAATGTTTTGATAAGACACCTTCTGAGACATTCTCAAATAATAATTAAAAAAAAAAAAAGGAAAAAAAAAAAGAACAGCAATGGTTCAGTGACTGAATGCTTTATTCTTCTCTTCAGCCCTGGCATGCTACATTGCTTTGAATGGACTAAATAAAAATATGTCTGATAACATCAAACTGAGGAATTCTGGATACAAGTTAGCCTTTTTCCTCCAATGACACACTACAGTCTTCTGAGTGGACCTGGACAAAAGTCCAGTTTTTAAAATATATGCGCATATGTATGCATTTTACCATGAGACACAGCCAAGATTTTTCCAAAACAAAAAACAACACACACTTCACATAAGAATCATCAAAAAGCAGACAGTGCACCAGAGTGTAAACTTTCTTGCACCATGCAGGATCTGTTTTTAAACTCCTGCTGGGCCATATTCTTTCATGCTAATGACTTGAAACTCAGCTTGGAGGACAGGAGTCCTTTCTCTCATTCTTTCTGGCTTAGGTGGAAACTTGCTTATTAAAACCTATAGGAAGATTGGAGTTTGATATTTTTTTTCTTTTAAGAAAAACTACCTCAGAAACCTCCATTTCTTCTCTTGAAACATATGATTACATTTAAAGAATCAGTTAGAATCTAAATAAATATATTAAAAAAAACCCAACAACAACTATTTTATGCTTTTGCAGGCAGTATTGAAAGTCCACAGGATAATATCTAAAAGAGGGAAACAAAGCATCTCCACTGGCCTAAGTTTTTATCACTTACTGGTCTCAAAGTACTAATAGCATGACAAGGATTTTGTGAATTACACGTTTGGAATAACTAGTGTCGTTACTATTGAAATTTAATGCAAAAGATCTGGAGCAAGTGTTAACAAGACTAGGAAGATAACTAGACAGGACTTTGAGATGATCAGTAAAAAAAAATAATTTCTAAGCAATTCACAGCACAATACTGATAGAATTCCCAGTTATAGCCGTTGCCAAGAATCAGGTTATAGCAAACCTTGAATTTTAACCAGAAATTATTGAAGAGGTTGGAGTGGGAATTCATGGCCTGTCTGACAACCTTAATTATATTAACCTGTTTGATAAATGACATGATGATAGAACAAATTTTTGAAGCGGGGATTTAAATTAACTCACTTGACTTTGCACTGAATTCGTAAACCGCCGTTGTGAGATCCCCCAAACCAGATCTGTCTATGCCCCATGCTCCTAAATAGTACAGAGGTACAAGACTATAAACCTAATCCTCATTCAGATATTAGGAAACTGAACCTTGCATGATGGGTAGTGCCACACTGACACTAGGTCTTGGTAGAAAGCACTGCAAGAACATTCCTGTTATCTTTAAGGGAATTGCCTGTGTAGTAGGAAATGAACAAATCAAGTCATTCTAGACAAACTACAGGAGTTTCCTGGAGCCAAAGAGGAATTAGAAGGCTTGTGAGGAGCTGAAATAGCATATGTTAGGAAATCCTAGAATGCATATCCAGAAACGTCTGCTAGTTACATACCCATGCAAGCCAAGCTGGGGAAAAGCAATCACCAGCATGGCAGCTCTCCTCCAGACAGATAAAAGGGGCAAATTTCAGTTTGAAAATCTCAAATTCTTCAAGGAAATTTTGAAACTCTTCTGCTTTAAACTGGCAAAGAGCTGCTCCTGCTAGACCATTAGCAGAGAAGATATTATAGGACATGATGAATAACAAGCTGGAAAACCTACAAAAAAGTAAATTTTTGTAGCTTTGAAAGACCAGATTCTGAACCCATGTCCTAAAAAAATTTATCATCTTCTCTTCTTCTTCTCCATTTGAATCTAGCAGGCACACAGGTTGATGTCATTCTGTGATAATATCTATGATTCAGAAATTATTCATGATCATAATAATTATTTTTTATGTGTGAGTTCACTGAAATCTCCTAAATAAATTATGCTTCTCCAAAATAAATACATATTTATTTATCCAAATTAAAAGGAAACATACTTAAAATTAACTTTGTGTCAGCTGGCAATGGATCCATTGGAACCAGATGCTAGCTGGGGATAGGCAGGGAGCACCATTTTCCAGCCACTCTCCTACCCCCCCGGATCTACTCCTGCGTCAGTGAATCTGCACACACAGGAATAAGAGCCAGTTATGCTATCCTAGTCACACACCATACCTCCAGGGAAAATCCCCGTAGAGGGTCTGCAAGACATAATTGCTCCGTTTATAGACAGTAGAGCAGGGCAGTGAATCTGTCTTGAAATGCTCCCATTGGGAAAGGGGAGCTGAGGATGAAAAACTGGATATGACTGAAAGAAAATAAAGTATTTTGGAGCTTTTGCACACATCAAATGAAGACAAGAAGCTTGGCTGCTGTTTAAGTTGCCAATGCAGTCAGTTTCCTTGAGAGACTTCTCCCTGCAGAGTCTCAGCCTCTGGCCAATTTGAATCCTCTCACAGTCTCCGGAAAGAGCATTTTGCAGCTCCTCTGGCTTGTGGTGTAGCTACTCTGCTCAGCCAGCCTTCTGGCTAACTGAAATAATTTTGTAGAGTCTCAGATACTAGGAGAGGTTTTCCACAACATAGACAGGAGCTAGGCACCTTGTTGTCCATTGTGTCTTTGAAAATGCCCCTGCAGATGTGCAGAATTATTATTCCACCATCCTGCCCTCTT
>NW_010226241.1:16656-46187 GCF_000690775.1 Eurypyga helias
CACAGCCAGAGCCTGCAAACAGGATAGAGACATTAATGAGAATCCAGAAGCATAACATTTTCTAAAGGTGATTTAGAAACTGTTATTAAATTCTTTTTCTTTCCACTCTGGTTTTCTTGTCTTTTTGGGGGGCTGGGGTTTTTTTGGGGTTTTGTTGTTTTGGTTTTTTTTCCCTGCTTTTGGTCTGATTACAGGATGCAGTTGCTTTCTGTCAGCAGGAGACATATGCGAAGAGGTTTGGAAATTTATGTTCTGAAGCTCTGTAGTCTCTTGCAAACCCTGCAAGGGCTGTTTTTTAATCCATTAAATATCAGGATTTCATTAAGGTTTTTTCCCCCCTTTTAATTCTCAGTATGAATCACAACTGAACTAAGCATTAAGCTGTTTAAACAGTAAAACATTTACACAGAGGAACTCCAGCTGCAGTGTAAATACGATTTAACAAAAATTTTTTTTAAGACATAGTCCTGGAAAAGTCATTATAACTATTTGTTTGCCAGAAACTATAGGAATAAGAGAAAAATCCTTTGTGTGTCATTTATTATTGTCACTTTATAGGTCAGGGAATTATAAACAGCTTTAAGTATTTTGCAATAGCAACTTTTTACTGAAAGCTCTTCTTTTTAAAATGCAATGTCTGGTTTTTAGCTGCTACAATTCTTCAATGCATATTTTCAGTCACTTTAGCTGAGTTGCCTACAATTTCTTTACAATTACAGATGCCAAGGTTTTACGGCCAAATGTTAATGCTACCAGTTTTGCTTACTGTGTATATAAATCTTGTACCAGCATTGCGACTGTCAATCAGAAAATGTCTTCTGCAAGTACGGCTGCTAGATGTTTTACTTAATCTAATAGCTTCCATTTCACATAAAGTTAGTTAAGATTTCCTGCCATAACCTTTTGTAGCAAACTTGCATAAAACTCACATAAATCCCATAAATATATACTACTTCTCATCAACTTTAATTCCTTCTCCTGACATATAATCCATAATAAATTTAGTATAACCTATTGAAAGGCTCCATATGAGTCTAAGGGTTTTATTTATAGAATTCGATACCCTGAAACTCTCTAAAATACACACAGAAAAATGCTTTTGACTGTTCATCTGGTTTTAAACCAACATTTTCCTATAGCCTTTCCCCTTTTATATCAAGGGACTCCAAAGACCAACTAACCTCCTTGCTATGCAACATGAGCTGCTTACTATACTTTGAGATATTGCATCCTTTGGGTTTTACCACACCTAAGAAGCAACCTGATACTCTCCTTTACCCAAAGACTCTGGTGAAAGATCAGATTTAAACGTATATTAAAACTTCAGTGGTATTACTTAGACGGTGAGGTACACCCTTACTGGATTTGCAGATTCATCCTCAGTCCTTAACATTTGAAAAGAAAAGAAAACCTCTGCATTTAGTTAGAACATGAAAACCAAGAGACAAGTACACTGTGTTCAAAACATGGTAAAAAACTCCAAAAACGCAGCTGTACTAGTGCAATTGAAAATGATATGCAAAAACATTTGCAACAAAGTAGTCCAATCTTTTTGGCAAGAAAAAATCAATAATCCAAAAAAATATATGAAATCATTATTCATTTTAATTTTCCTCATCATTGTACTCTTAGAAGAAGGGAATTACCTGTACCAAAGAAGGCCAAAGCAGATAAAGAATTAACTAAGCAGAAAAGCTTAAGAAAAATATCTGCTTTGAAGTAATTGTGATCATCAAAAAGGTTTTATCATATTTTTCCAACATTTCACAACTTAGGCCAAAAATAAAATATAATACATGAATAAAAACCTGCAGTGGGAGTTCATACAATGTAGGAAATCAGAGAGTACTTAAAAAAAGAGGAAGGTTGATGACAGTTTTAAAAAAACAGAACCCTCCTGAATATATTCAGAGTTTTCCAAGAATAGTATCTTAACAGATTTAGGTAAGGATAGCATGATAATACAAGGTTAAAATCAGAACAAAGTCTGCTGTGCTTGTGTCATACGTGCTCCCCTTTCAGAATGTTAAATTACCTGGGGCAGTAACTCAGTATGTGAGCCAGACCCTGCCATGGAGATTAGTTCCATATTCCACCCCTAGATATTAATGCTTGACTCTAGCTCAGCAACAGATGATGCCTTCTTCATCTATCTACAATGAACAGATATTTGCAAGTTCTTTTCCAAAGTAAGGATAGTTTTGGACTAAGCATCAGTCCTATAAGTGTACTTATCAAAGAAGTTCATGTAGTGGACCTCACATTGTCATGAAAAATATGGAAAAAAAGAGGATTTACAAGAACATCTTCTTGTTCAGGGTCATCTTGCTACTGCAATTTCCTCCTTCCCCAATTGCTCCCTTTATTCCACCTCAGAAAAGGGTCAACTCCAGAGCAGTCAGTAAGCTCGCTCATACAGATGATAAGCTCAGTGCATCATTCCTCTTGGTGATACAATGTTGATGAACTGACAACATAAAGTTGCCAAGAGAAATTTGTTGAAGAGTCAATCATTTAGGACTGAATATAAAGCCATAATGCAAGCCCGACCCTTCGGCATTGTTGGTGGTTGATTATGTCTCAAGGTTTGACTGGATAGCAGCTCATCTATTTTCAAAGAGATTGGCTGTCCTAGCAACAACGTATCTTTGGGCAAGCCTTTCTTTTGCTGATCCTGCTCTACCTGTAACAGATCAGAGTGAGAGATGCAAACCATGCGTCCCAACTGCCAACCCTACACCATGTATGGGAGGGCTGTTCTGCAGCAATAAACCACAAAAAAGGTAGAGCTTGATATACATATAGTGGATACTCTCAGCCTTCAGCTCCAGAAGTGTCCTATGTGTCTCCTTGATGTGTTTTCTGATATCAAATATTGTCATGTCAGTATGTAATCTTTAATGGTAAATGCAGTTCTTTCTCAAAAAAAAAGAAAAAAGAAAAGAAAAGAAAAGATTGAGTAGATGACATGCTGCAAACTTGGGCTAAATGTGAGTTAATAGACAGTCACATGTAAGTTGTGGATGTATCTACCTGTTATTAATGTACGTGATTAATTATAAGGAACATTAAATGTAGGAGAAATTCTTTGAAGCACAGAGAGAAAAATTGCAGAGTTTCAAACACATTTTCACCTTCTTACATATATTATTGCTTTGCTTTGCTTTTAAAAACTTCAGTGTTTTCAACTCAGTCATTTTCCCTACCTCTTTCCTTAACAGAATTTAATATTTTCCAATAATTTATATATCAAATGTGCTCATCTCAAAAGAAGTTTGCTTCTGCTTCTTCCCAGACCTGCACTGATTTCCAGTACTCAGGCTACATGCTTTCTGTCTTGTAAATCACTGCTTCTGCTGAGAGTTCTCCACGCTAAATTGTGCCTGCATTAACATGTCTGCGAGCCCAGCGTTTCATGGTTCACAGTGATATCTGCTCCTTTATTTCAGTCCGGTGTCTAAACCCAGTTATTCATTTGTAAGGATATGAAAGCACAAATGTCACTGCTGGCAGGGCATAGAATGGAATGAAACCAACCTTAAGCCCTGCTTGCACTGCAATGGTTTGCTGTCCACTTAGAAGTTAAGGGCACGATTAGTTAAAAATTTCACAGAGCACCTGGATCACATTCAATTGCAAGAAAATTAATTGTGTTGTTCAAAAACTGTGTCCACTCATACAGATGTTTATTTAGCTGTAAAGATGCTGTCAGTTCCACATATGAAAAGTCAAAAGTTCTTGAACACCTGCAGTCATTTTGCATGACAGCTAGACCACTGTCCCATCAGTAGCTACAGCTTGGTTTAGTCCAAAGCAGTGTTTCTTGGTGTTCATGTCAGAAACACGGAAGGACATAAAATTTCATCTTTTCCCCTGTACTACTCACAGTGGTCCAAGGAGTCGTCATCTTTCATTTGCTGTCATGCTGCTGAGGAGACACACCCATAAACTTGCACTACCAAGTGCTGATACTGAAGAATATGTGATGCTGACCCTACGGAGGAGGGAAGACCCTGCAAAAGAAGCCCTATGGATGGATGTCAGGACTGTATTCATACAGCATAGGTGACGCAGGGACTAAATCTGTGTTTTGCCCTGTAACTGGTGGCAGAAAGATTCTTTGTGGTCAAAATGTTCACAGCACAAGGGGATTGCCAGCTACAATAAGCCTTAAAAGCAGATAGATCTCAAGCCATAAAAGATGCAGAATACTAGACTTTAAAAAGTAGGAAAAAAATCCTTATTTAAAAAAAAAAAACAACCAAACCCATACAGGGTTCTCTGCAGCACTTCTGAACATCTTCCAGGCTATCTGCTCACCATCTTAAATCTTTTTCAATAAGGGCTCCAGGAAGCTGCAAAGCTAATCTGCATTAAAAGCATTTGGTAAATTGCTTTAAAGAGAGATGGGAGGGATAGTGGATGAAAAAGGTAGATAAATAAATAAAAAAACAACAAGAGAAAACCTATTTAGAAATATTATTTTGTTTCTACTTATTCTTTCTTTTTTTTTTTTTTTCCCCTGGAGTTCAAAAATCTACAGAAACCAAGAGCTATACCAAGTCAGTTTTGATCATCCAGCATGCTTAATTTGATTACAGTTACGTGTGTCTGACATTATACGCAGCTTAGAAGAATTTGCTTTCAGTACAGCACCACATTATTAATCCCATTAGCTATGTGAAGTTAATGAGTGAGGCCAAAAATAATCCAGTTACAGAATTTTTTGGTTGTTGTCCCGGTGACACAACAGCACAATTTCTGTACCACAAAAGAAACAGAATACTGAGTACAGAAATCACTAAATGATGCACACCATGCACCCTGCAATTTATGTAAGACTTCAGAAAGACTTTACCTGCTTCTCAAACTAAGAGAGATGTGATGTGCCAAAGAGAGGGACATTGCTTTGCGGTAGGCTAGTAATAACTTCATACCCATGCCATTACTCCAGGCACAATACAAATGATCAGAGCATTAACAAAAGTTTTAGATTGCTAGTCTCCAGACGGATTTGCAGGCTAAATAGGCAAAATTGGTGGGAAACAAGTGATATCTGGGGAGGGAACTGTAACGGCACTCTCTGTTTTGATGTTTGGTATCCTGATGTTTGGTATCCTGATGTTCCTTAATTCAGACATTTACTTAAGCTTCAGGCATCTGTGAAAAGCTAAAAAATTGCAGCTCCCATTTAATGTTGAGAAGGAGGAAATCAAGAGAGAGGGAAAAAAAAAAAAGAAAAAAAAAAGAAGGAAAAGAAGGGGAAAAAATTGATAATGAATAAGGATAGGTCATAAATCAGTCTTCTAACAGTTATGAATACAGCTGACTGTGTATAAAAAGTGAATCTCAGAAGAGTGAAAGTACGTCTGTCAGATGTCAAGATTATTTTCCAGAACTGTTACCCCCATTTTATTGCAAGAATAAGAATAAAACATTTGTGATAACAAGACATTCCTCAGGTTCCCATTGGCTTATTGCTCAGATATTGATCCATTTTGTACTTCCATTGAGGTACAAAATCATACTGGCTGGAGCTAAGTGAGTGATTCATCCGCCCAAGCCTAAACAAAAAGTTAACTCCAAGTCCAAGGTAAACATTCTTTGGGTCTCTTTATAGTCCCTTAATGCAATAGGCATCTCTGGATATAAAATCAGATCAATTAATCCTAAAATAAATACCTAATACATGTCAGAATAAATGTCCTTTAAAGGAGCTTGTAGATCACTATAAACGGAGTCACTACCTTAGACTTTAGTGTTAAACTTTGTATCTTTAGAGTTATCAGAGTATTAAAAAAAAAAAAAAATCATTTTTTTGCAGTGCCAAAATACAGTGGTTTTCACTTCCAGCCACCAAACTCAATCTTGCCTTAGCCTAAGCAATAGGATCACGTACAAGTCATTTTTCCAGGCATAAAACTAACAAACAGAAAACAGCAGAAGCACTGTTTTTTACTAATCTTCAGAGTGATTCATAAAATTAATGGGAGCATACTGAAAAAGCTGAGTGTCATTAACATCCTCTTAAAGGAAAAATAAATCCTATTTTACAAGAGACATGCCACAAGAAGAATAGTCCCCCTCAAGCATAATTGTCATAAGAAAGGAAGGCTTAAGAAATCCAAGTTAATTTCACAGATACCTTCTTTCTTCCTTTGCTTTGAAAGAAAGTTAGGTTTTGTGACCCCAGAAACAAAGAAGGTGAATACTAACAAATGAACAGAACTAAAATCTGAACAATTTTACCACATAATTTTTTGGCTGAATTACTTCTATCAGCTGTCTGTTCAGCCCAAAGTTTAATTTGGCAGCACTCAAGGGTTCTCGGTGAAGTGAGCACAGCTGATTGCTTTCACGTTCAGCCATCCACAAATATCTCAACATGTTGAAAGTCACGGATATTTGCTAAAAACATGAACCCCATGGAATTCATAGCTCCCCAGACAGCTATAACAAAATGCAAGCAGAGGTCCTGACCCTGCAAATGCTCAGTTCATTAGGTTTATTCAAGAAAATAAGGAGTTGAAGTATCAGCCTTTTGGCTAAACACTCAATATACTGGCAGCTGGTGTGCTGTGACAGACATTCATTAAAACCCTGTTCATCACAATTTTGTTCTTTCTACTGCTATTTTCTTTATCCCTGACTATTAGTTCTTCCTACATCTTTAGACAGAAACTCTTTAAGACCTGAATTGCCAAATTTCATGTATGCTACCTAAACACAGTTATAATGTCCTAGCTGACATGGGTCTTTAAAGAATATTGCAACACAAAATATAAATAATTTTAGGTCATGATGGGTGCGACAGCCTTCATAATCTGGACTGTGATGAGGATGGTAATGGTGATATAAAACATGGTATTCTAGCAGAACCTTCTGTCTCAGCATCAACATTTATGTAAGAGCAGTATCTTTAAAAAGTACATTAAAAAACACACTAAAAACAGA
This sequence comes from Eurypyga helias, assembly GCF_000690775.1. Taxonomy (NCBI): domain Eukaryota; kingdom Metazoa; phylum Chordata; class Aves; order Eurypygiformes; family Eurypygidae; genus Eurypyga; species Eurypyga helias. The sequence continues at coordinate 23,611 of NW_010226241.1, forward strand.
TAGACTCTTGACTCTTTTATGATATATTTGTTCAGTATGTAATTCAACCCTGAGTAGGGGTACTGGGACACTCTATGAATCAAGATTATATAAGGTGCAATAGTTAAAACAGGATGCCACAACTCTGTAAATCCAATTCCAGAAGAATGGGTTAAACCCCTGAACAATCCTGCCTCAAACATGAGGTGGGGGAGAGAAGTTGCCTGATTTTGCAACTTTATTGGCACACCTGTAACTAATAAGAAAGTTCTGTGGCATGGTTATGCCTGCAAATCAAGCATCTCTCAAACAACTCCTAGGCATGACTCAGGAGGAAGCATGTGCCAGGGTCCATTGCTATCGGGCAGTCTGAACGTGACCACCCTGTTCTGGAAGGTAGTACAATTTAATAGTACAAATGACATCAAGCTGTGCTTCTGGCTTCAGGATCCTTGAAATGATTAGTTTACCATTATAGACTGTGTGTCAAATGGTGCTAAAGAGTTCAAAGATCTTAGAATTATACAATTATACTTTATATAATTATAACTTTAAGATTAATTTATTTTATGATTCTATTAAATTATAAAATGGGGTAATCTAAGATATATTAAAATACTGTAAAACTATTATAAAATATTATGTTATGTTTGTTAAATTATAATCACATAAAGTGACATGGTTAATGTTGCAGTTTAGATCAGCTGTGCATATAAGCTCTATCTTTTATGGATTAATTTTTAGCCAGCTTCTGTTCAGCCAGATGATTATATTTGCTGGGAAGTGAAGTCCATCACTTCTGATGCAATGAGGATATAGAAATACCTACCACTTGTATGTGGCTATCTCTTAAACTCACTTTGTTGCAGCTCACTGCTACTGTATTAGGGTCTTTAGCACTGAGGTTTCCTGAGCATTGGTATTGAAGTTGTGGATCGCACCATGACAGAAGGAAGAACACACACATTGGTGTAGTATTCAAACAGACAAAAGTACATTGCTTTTTGAAGTCCTGATAGCCTTCAAAGGAAATCTTGCCAATATATTGCCAATCTTGCTAATATATTCACTTAATTGCTACACAATTTTTATATTATTGTCCCTTGAATTGACTTGTGAAATTATGAATTATTAAAAAATTGTTACTAAAACAAATTAAAGAGATAAACCCCAGTAAATTAATAAGGATGATGGAAAATCTTTTGTTGCAAAATGAACTGAAGAAAAATTAGATCAGGGCAAAGATAACATTAATACAATTTATTAGGTATCCTTTAGTTTACATGTTAATGGTACCATAATACTGAACACGCTGGAAGGTATCTGTTGTTTGATTCAGAATGCAACAGTGCTGAATTCTCTAAGGAGTACAGTAATGCAGTAATTTATAATTTTTAATCTAAATTAAACCTGCCACAGGAATGGAGAAGCATGAAAAGTGTTAAAGAGAATTATAATGCTAAGCATGTGGAAAGTGAATTTTCTCAACAGATCTCAACGTACTTACAGATGTAAGTTAACATTTCCTTATTTGGTGGATAGATGGAGAATTAGGGAAAGTTATAAATAGAAAAGTACATCTTTTATGTCCCAGCTGTCACACAGCCACGAAGTTGCTACTGAGAGCTGGTCATCAGAGCAAAGCACCACACGACACCTACGACATTCTTATGTGGTTGAGTTTGTTTCTATGGGGACAAGCAGTATGTCTACGGTCTTCTGATACTTTTCAGGGTGATAAAAATATCTCTGTGTCACCATCTCTTCTTTCCTAAATAGCTGAAGGGAAGTAAAAAAAACAGGTGTCTTCGGTCTTTGCTGGATAGGCTCCCACACCTCTACATAGAAGGTGAGGGTACTCTTTAGATTCAGCAGAAGGAAACATTCTTAGGAATGGCAACGATAGTTAAGGAAAGTAAAATTACCATTCCTATTATACAAAAGAAAGACAGATTCAATAAATATTTTCTTCTATATTAGGTATACCCATATCATTCAGTGGCATCAAAACGCTTTTGTTATTGTCCATGTCTCCAGTATAAATAAAGGAAAACTTCTTAAATTAATCTTGATACCTGACATCTTAATGTTTAGAAAAACTAGGGAAATTAATTTTTTCATGAATGTTTATTTGGGGGGTCAGGAAAAAATAACTAAGAACTGGTTTCAAGGAAGCATCATAATGCTGCACAAGTTTATGAAGAATTAAAAGATAGAACCATAGTGAATGACAGTCATCATAGTGACATGGAAACAGGGACTATCACACAAACACATCCTTGTCTTTCATCAGAAATATAAAATTAAAGTATTTGTGTTGATATAAAACATCTTACTTACACATTCTGTTTTTATAAAACAAAACAAGACAAAATCTGGGACTATAACTAATCAGTAAAACCCATTTTAAAAGTGTATATAAACCACAAATACATGGAAGGGAAACAGACATAAGTAGTGAAGTACTTAAAAAAAACATATCAAAAAAACATTAGAAAAATAACCAGAGACTGAATGCTGAAGCTAGATAATTCTGAAACAAGAATTACTCATAAAAATTTACCAGCACATTTTAGTTTGAAATAGTTGTAGTGGTCTTTTATGATCTCATCTTGAATCTAAGAATTGAGATTCTTGTGTTTCTTCTGGAATTTCTTAATCAGACAACATTCACACATATTAAATGGTAGTTCTGACACAGCTCTGATTCCTGTTACACTCTCTCTGACCTGCAATCAAATTGCCACAGACACATTTTCAGGTCTTTCAAAGAAGAGAAGTTTTTCCTCCTAAGGAAAAATATGGTCATAAAGATTATGTCCTAGAAAAGGGCAGATGCTCTGCTAAAGTTAAATCATACCAAAGCTATACTTCACATTTTAAGCACAGAAAACCCTGTAAGTAAGGGAAAATATAATAAAAACTAAAGAATTAAGCTAAGGTTTGTGTGTGTGTGTTAATTATTATTTCATGTTTCTTTTTCACAGAATGAAGGTTAAATTATAAAACCATTTGCCTGTGAAACAATGCATGTTACAACTAGCATATGCTACTCTGCTGCGGAAATAAAATGTTTGTATGGTTGTCATCACTAATTGCTGGAGTGTTAATAACATTTGTTTTCTCAAAGTTTTGAAGAAACCTATTTCCTTGTCTAATAAGAAACACCCTTTCTTAAATTTAGATTTTTTTAGAACTGTTCATTTACCTTTGTTTTCATCATCATTTATCTGTTGCTAATTTAGGTAAATAAACAATAAATAATTGCTTAAGTATGAATCCTGTCAGTTCATGTGGTATCCTCACCATATTTACTACTTATTCAGAAGCAAAAAATCTACAAATTGGAACTGTTACTGGTTTTAAATAGATGGGTTATGTTTGTCCTCTCAATTTTAGAATCTAAATATTGCTAATTACAAACTTTCAAAATCATTATGAAGTTATGCATTTTAAATACTTAATGAATAAAATTTTGGGAAAATTAATGTAATTTTATAAAATCATTCATTGTGCTACCTTTTATCGACTGCCTTTAGTGTGTAAGGCTTTTTTATCCATAGCTATAAAGATTTTGTCTTGCCTTGCCTTGCCTTACCCCTCCCTGCCTTTCCTTGTCTTTTATGCTCCATGCATTTCCTCCTCCTTCTCTTTCTCCTACATCTCCGAAGTGTTGGTGAGTTTCACAAGTATTCAAGTGCTGGAGTAGCTGAGCTGTTCAGAAGTCTCACAAGGTATTGTGGAAGTCAGCAAGTCTGTTCCATTCCTACACAAGTTATTTTGGTGGGTGAAATCACCTGAAAACAACCCAAAAACTACTACCATGAGTGTTTCTTACTCAGCCAGATGACAGTAAAGATTTTGTTTTGGTTTGCCTAAGGAGCCAAGTGAAACATCATATCTTCTATGTTCAGCTCCAATGAACTGATGTCATGAGCACTTCAATAAACCAGCTTCAACACTTCTGAGATCTTGACCTTATATGATAAAAGTAAAATGTGATTTGGTCAGCATGAATTTGTGAGCACCTGGTTTGAAGGATGAAAGGATTTTTTCCCAACACTGGCTGAGCTGTTCCTGTTTGAGTACAAGGCCAGTTTAAGAACTCATAGGCTGGACAGTAATAAATAAATAAATAAATTTAAAAAGAATAAAATAAAATAGAAGAAACAGTGAGAAAGAAAGAATCAAAAATAAAGAAGAGCCACTCAAAATCTCTCTAGTCACTTTGGAAATTTTAGGTCATTGCATTCAAATTATGCTTCTGAAACAGAAATGCAGCACTGCCCATCCAGCCCTTCAACTACTACAGCCTTTCCAGAAGCATCACTCTCTAAAGTTGTCAACAGTGTATTTTACAAAGATATACAGTTAGCAAGGAAGCAGGTAACATAGAGATAGTCTTTATTCAGTGCAAGAGGCACGCACAACCCTTTTCCAAATTTTTAGAGACAGAGCTATTCATCAGCAAACCACATTGTTAGCAGTGAAAGCATGGAAGAACAGGGTGTTGCAAATTTCCAGACAAGACCTGGAAAAGACATTGTGAGACTGCAGCATGGAAAGTAAGGCCTTTGGAGACTTCTACTCATGCAAACAATCACTGGACTACATGAACTTTAGAAGTAAATTATTGGAGTTGGAAGAATAAAAAAGATACTCCAGTTTCAGGGTTTCCCTACCATAATTCTGGGATTAGAGGTCCAGGCTTTAACATCATCACCATATGTCAGGCTGTCTCATATTTTGCCTGTTAAAATATAACCTATTATTTTTATATTTGTTGAATAAACAGTAGCCAGGAAATTCTTTTAAACTTCTATTACTCATGCAGTATTTCCTTCTCCTCAGATATTTAAGAGACTTGCTCTTAGACAAGTAGAATGGTTCTTCTGTTCATGTTTCGTCTTTTCCAAGTAGTGCAAGTTTATTGATTTCTCTTTGTGACATCTGGGACAGAGGAGTTGAATTCTGCACTGATTAAGTGATGAGTGCACTTTGGCCTGTAAGTGTTCAGGCTACTGATTCAGTGACTATGTTCTGGGAGGGAGATTAGTAGGTCTGTAGCTTCAAGTACTTGTTTTTAAAATAAAATCAATTACAAAAATCATATTTTTACAAAACCTGTTTACAGCAGAATGGTTTTTATTGGATTTAAAGACTTCTCTTATTTTTGGAAAGTTGACAAAAATCTAAAACAGAAGCCTCCTTTAGCACTAGTTATGTATTCAAGCACAAGCAAAGACTACCCTCCCTGTCTACCTGCCTAGCATGTGCTATGATAACCTAAGTTTTCAATATTGTCCCTCAATACATAAATTAAATCATACAGATTTTCAGCCTGGTCCCAGTTCTGATGCATTAACAAAACTTTTTTCCCCATGGCACAACAACTACCTACTTTCAGCTGTCAACTAGGTTTTCCAAAGTCAATGAAACAACTACTATTCCTCAGTATATGGTTTTGCTACAAGTGCAGATCTTAACTGGCACACCATACAGAGGTATTAGTCATGTATTTGTAGAAATCAGGCAGGTTTCTCTTATCACATAGAGTATTCTTTTCTCTGCATTTTAAAGAAAATGGTTCACAAGGTCTTACTGGCCAAGCATTGCAGGAATCAACAGGGAGAGATTCAGAGTCTTGTGTTTCCTCATTTTTTTTATTTTTTTTTAAACTTGCAGCTTCTGTTTCTCTGCATTTTTCAATATTGAAATAAGCAATGTGTAGCTATAATTATTCTGGTTTTTAACTTGAGTATATTTTCACAATGACAGTATTCTTCAAAAAAAAAAAAAACCAAACAAACCCAAAAACCATAACCCCCAAAGAGCCTGGTTAGCAGTTGTAGAACAGTATCATAAATATCTAAATTTGACAAAAATTTAATTTTTGTATTTGTAAATTTTGTCTGTAATTTGCCTAAAACCTTAGCTTCTCATGTCTCTAGCAGACTCTTCATCAGTACAAGTCAAAAAGGATACATGTGCTTCTATGAAAAATATTTGTCTCTAGAAGTAATCAATCACTTCAAGATTATTAAGCTCATGAACACTGCATCCATTGCAAGCCCAAAGGCTCACTCAACTTCCATTAAGAGGAAATGAAGCACAGGTGCATTTCTGCTTTAAAACTCTTCCCCGTACTAAAAGCAACTCCCCTCCATTCTCCTCTGTGTAGGTAACTGGTGTTAATTACTGCCTGGCTCTGCTACCATCCTCAACATCTCAAAAGGGATGGGAAGAAATTCACTGGTGACTGTCAGAAAAAAAGTCATTATCATCTAATTGTGTTTTTTTCTGTGGCTGCAAGCATCACTAGAGGAGCAAACAGATCATTAGAGCTATCCCTGCTATGTACATGGAGCTTTCATCATTGCATGTTCTTCTTTGTATGCAACTTCTTCCTATTTGTTCTATCACTGGAAAGAAATGACTTAGTGCAACATATGAGAGGATGTCATTTCCAGGGCTAACACACCCCAAAAAAAAAAAATGTGTGTGTGTGTGCTAAAGATGAGAGATTAGGAGGTGAATGGAAACATGCAGAGAAGAAGTTGAAATGCAGTTAAAGGAGAGGGCAGTGGCTACAGAGACCATGCAGTTCTGTAGCAGCACCTGCAGTTAGCAGAAAGTTAGGCAGCTCTGAAGCATGAGGTAGAAGTAGGTGTGTGTATGAGAAAAGTGGTCACAGCTGGAAGGGCCGGGTTAAAGAAGGCAGCTGGGCTTGTAGCATTGTCTGCAGAACTGGTTGTGAAGATAGACTAGGGAATCTCCAGAAAATTCATCTGGATCTGGCCTTGAGCAGTCTGGTTTACCATTGCATCTGGGCCTAACTTGGAAGTTGTCTTTGCTTGGAATGGTCTTTGGATCAGATTATCTCCAAAGGTCCCTTCTAACCTAAATTATTATGTGTTATTGTGATTTTAATAGGCACTGCCATCTAGTTGGGATATATATCCTAGAGTCAGATGCTAGAAAAAAGTCCTTTCCCTCTTAAAGAAACAGGGAGCAGCTTCTCACGATACTTGACTTTTCATAGGTGACTGAGAACCCTCTGCAATGCCCCATTCCTTCCTTGCATGACTTACTGTCTTCACATCATTGCCCATTTCCTCCTCATTCCATGATTTTGAAATGAGGTCTCTAGCCCTGACCACCTCTACCCTCTCGTGAAAGCTTTAGGAAGCTTCCAAATGGAAAATCATGGTTTTGTGTCTGTTGTGGAGTTCTACAACTTGGGCCTATGGGCTCACTGGGCGCAGTCTTTGTCCTATCTGAATTGTGAATATCAGGAAGGCTTTTGAGGTCCTAGGTTCAGACATGCCCTCTGGACATCTCACCACCTTTACAAGTTTCCAATTCATTGTTCCTGTGGCTACAGTTCATGTGGTAGAGAAAATTTGGAGAACAGCATCTCCATTTGTAAAGAAGTATGCACGTAATTGTTATAGTTTCTTGTTCTTCAGTACAGAAATGTTGATTCTTTATCCTCTGGTGGGCTTTGTTTACCTAATTGTCTTAATGACATAGAACAAGTAATAAAAAACACAATGGAGTTTTTTTCTGAATTCAAATAAGGGATAATCTAAGGAGCTTTTCCTGGGTCTCTTCTCCAGGCAACATAAAGGTCAACTGAATGGGAACCAGAGAGAAATTAGTGCAGCTGCTTCAGATTTTCCCTATTCCATTCTGCATGAAAGTGGTTTTCTGACCCAGAAGTTGTCAAATTTAATCAGACTTTAATATATTTTGGAAAATTTGATGAAGAGCAGGCATAGATTGTACCTTAAAAAGGCTATAGCAATTGGAGGGGGAAAACCCAAGCAAACAGGAAACATACTTGCTGCTCTGCGGGTCTGTCCTCAGATATCAGCATTCCCTGTTGGTGCTAATAATGATAGCTCAGGTGTAATTAAAGATATTAAAGGTTTTTGGAGACCAACCTGTTCTATATTACAGTGTCTAATCCTTGTAGCTTGCAAAATCATGCATTCCCTTCTCTTTATAGAATATCCAGAAAACAATAAAATGAAAAGGACCCTCCTGAGCTATCCCAGGGGAGAAAAGTAGACTTAATCCCCTGAGAGGTTTGGCTGAGATCTTGAGGTAAACCCTTTCTGTCACCCCTACTGGTCTCTCAGGCAGATATATCATCCCCCTGTAACTCAGCAGATGATTTGATTTAGCTGTCTAAGTATTTCATGCCTAGAATCCAAAGCTGCCTCTAGGACTGTCTCACACTTCATGCATCTGTCATGGTCATTTGTCTCCCTCCCATCTTTGGGCAGGTAACCTGTTTTCAGCACTCCTGAGACAACAGATGGCCAGAAATAAGTGTTAAGGATGTTCAGTGTGCCTGGGTAAAAATTGTCCCAGTATTGATGAAAAACATTTCTTCTCATTCCTGCACAACTACTGCAGGGCCTGGGCTCTGAGCAGTTTGCTAGCTGTGGGCAAGGGCCGGAATGTAACACAGACTTGGAGGAGCGTAGTACCTGAACTACTTTTTTTCTAAGGAAAAGGTGCAATAAATATCGAGTTGGGAGGGGTCCTTGTAGAGCAGGTGCATGCATGGGTGTGTGAGCATATTTCTCCTAACAAAACCAGGGAGAATGAAAAGAATCTGTTTGTCTCTACAGAATAGAGGGAGCTTTGGCTGGCCATCCTGATGTAGATGTCTGCAGTGTAGAGTTATGCAAGACATATTTCACCTCAAGTGTTTTGGCACTTGAGGTAAAATAAGGAGTCACACATTACCTTTAACTCCCACCAGCATTTCTGCTTTTGCAAGGCACAGAGGAGATGTGTACAATTACACACAGTAATTGCAACTGCCTCTTGCTCCCTGCCTGGAGGGATTGATGTGATGCTCAGGGGACCACATGAAGACAGCTGGGAATCCTCTCTCCAAGAGCTTGGGAAACAGAGGTCTAAAGCAGTGAAGGGACATTAACGGAGGAGGTTTGTACAAAATAACAATAATAATAGTGAACATCAGAATCAAAAATCACATTTTCAAAATTCTCCAAGGGACCTTATTGCCTAATTTGCATCTCTCAGCAGTAAATCATGCCTATTAGGTTCTCAGAGATCTTTGAGAGTTGTGCCATAAATGCCTAAATCACTCAAGTATATTCTGAAATGTGACTAGTGTCCTCTATCCACACATGCAAGATGATCATGCAGCAGAAAAGAGGGAGGTCATATAAAAAAGATCAGGACATTACTCAAAACCTGTGAGATTTTCTTACATATTGGTTTATATGGAGTTAAATAGTTCAAGTTATACAAAACATGAATGTGTCATTTCTATGTGTAACACTTCCATCTGTAAGACCACACCTCAGTGTATGCAATTTCCCACTAGGCCATTGCTCACAAAAGCAGCAACAGGTAAATTCGTACATTTATTCCACAGGAACCAAGTGGCATCAGTCACAAACATACTATCAAAATCTGGGTTTTGAAAATGTCTCAAGCCTTTTATCATTACTACTGCCAGCAGGATGCAACATAAAACCTTCTGAAAAGGAGTGTAATCATAAAAATGCACAGATTATACTAACAATTCAAAATGAATAGGCTCTTGCCATGAAAATCATGCTGGTGCTGAAAGAACATGTTCTTTTACAATAAGTTGGTGATGATTCATTATTTTACAAGAGCAACTGGAGTAGGGATTATAATGATGGAATCAATGACAAAAGCTGTTCAGTTTACGTATTTGTGTTTCGGCTTTTTTTAATCAGCAGTGGAATAACATAACCCTGGGGTTAAGTCTGGTGCCAGAAGAGCTCTTGAAGTTTCCAGTTGATAATATTATGTGAAAGGACAACAAAGACTATGAGTGATGTTTTCAAGAAGTAAGTATGGATACATTTTTTAAAAAGTGGACATTCGGTTAGCTTTGCAGGAAGGTTACAGAAACACAGGGATTACCATCTTTCCCTCAGAATTCTGACAGCTAGATCATATATAGATCACATCAACACCTTAAAAGAGCTACCCAAAAGCAGTAGTTGTTATTCCTATGCACACTGTACTTTCGAAACATCCATTTGGGTGATGGCAAAGAAGGCAAATGATGTGTGCGTGACCTCACATTACATCACAGAAGCTTTGCTTCTGAGTGATCTGAACAGTTTTAACTACCTGAGCTTTCAAGTAATCATAACTATTTTAAAAAACCTGCTACTCTGTGTGTTTCAAGTTAAGCAGCTTGCTCAGATGTAGATCTGAATTCTTCCAAATAACATTTTTCTCTTTATTTATTTATGCAATGTATAAACATATTCTGACATATTACAATAGAGAAACAAACCTACTGATTTAACTGAACTTTGTTATAGTGCTAGTGGAGCCACTGAACCTTTAGAAATGTGAGGGGAGGGGTATGTGGATAAAGTCAATGCTGTTTTGCTCAGAAAATAAAGTAAGAATGCCTGGCTGACTTCCACAGAGACCAGTAGTGGATGCTTCTGGGAACACCAAAACCCTGTCAAGTACGGAGTGACCCTTTCGCTGGCATGTTGTGCTAAATTCCAGCAATCTGGTTCAGGACCTTTATCTGGACCATCATGTTCAGTACCCATCAATGGATATCTTTCAAGATTTTTTTTTTTAAATACACTGGTACTTTTGACATTCACAGGACCTCTTGGAAATAAGCTCCACAATTTAGAAACAATTTCATTCTCTTAGTGTGCACATCCCAAGGATTTAATGCATCTATAGAGTGCATAAGTGTGTGTGCTGCATGAAGTGCAACAGGGCTTAGGAACAGATGAATGCAGGTAAAGTAAATGTAATGTGAATTAGTGTTAGTAAAGTTAGATTCTTTGATGTAAACAATAATGACTGCTGTTTGCTTCTTGTGAGATTTTTAGAATCATAGAATTTTTTGGGTTGGAAGGGACCTTAAAGCCCATCTAGTTCCACCCCCCCTGCCATGGGCAGGGACACCTTCCACTAGACCAGGTTGCTCAAATCCTCATCCAGTCTGGCCTTGAAGACAGACAGGTATCGGGCATCCACAGCTTCTCTGGGCTGAAATAAGGTCTCCCTGGAACCTTCTCTTCTCCAGGCTGAACAAGCCCAGTTGGGCATGGACAAGAGAAGACCACTAAACTTACATAAAGGATAAAAACTGGGATAGCCCTATTGCACAGTGCTTAGCTGTGGTCATTGGTTCCTAAAACAGAGAGGCAGAAGGATCAGAATGAAAATTAGTGCTTTTCTGAATAACCACACATAGTAGCTCTACCTATGCTAGGAAATTAAAAAGCACCAATAGTGCTCCCCACCACTGGATCTGGACTTCATACTTAATCAATTGTCCTGGTACAGATTTCGTTTAGGCCAATTAGCATCCTTTCAAGTAATTCCAGGGCATAGTTTGTCAGCTAACAAACACCAGAAACCACTCCTAATATCAGTCTAGATGTATCCTTTGTATTTAGCAGGATAGGGCTGTTTAATACATGACACACAAGGTCATCCTGTATCTCAGTATCAGAGACAAATCAAAGGTGAATTCAATTTTCTAATACAGGTAGAGCTTTCTCATGGCAGCTTGCAACCTGTACTTATTCAGGGCTCCCTCTCACACTATTAAGGTCTTTAGAAAAAACAATTCTGGAGGAATCAGATATTTTTTGTGGTTGCTGGAGAGTGATTCAGCTCACTTTGAAGCTGCCATCTGATTACTGGTTGACTAACAAGTTAGCACCTCTTTGTATTGACTAGACCGAATAAAATGGGAGCATAAAACTCTAGATATAGATACCTACATTTAGATATGTTGATCAGGATGTGAATCCTGTCCTTCTGTCCATTGCAACTTGATGACACCTTTATAATGATTTTCCTCTGACCCTTGCTAATTTTTGCCTCTGTACTGCCTCTTGATATTATGCTGAGAAGAAATCAAATTTCTGCAAGTTTCAATAAGATACACTTGCCATCTTTTGCAGAAATTCCTAAACAATTTTAGTTTTTCATTGCAGCTGTTCCTGTTAACTTTGTATCTGCTTATTTATTTTAGCAGAGAGACTATAGGATGTGCAGTGGCTGTTGAAAATGTCTGGCTTTCTAAATAAATAAAAAATTAAAGTGGTTGCAAATACTTTTCTGCAAGAGGGATTACTTGAGAGATCAACTGCATTAAAGGATTATTCTTAATAGCATTTTCATGTCACAGTTAATTACATTTAAAAAAGTTTCATGCTTTTAAGGAACACAAGCATTAAAATTTCTGTTTTGCGGTGCAGGTGGAAAGAACTCCTATTTCATACTTTCCACATATAGCACAGACTGTAATGCAAATGCTGCAATATTATCCTGGAAGAGTGAAAGGAATTACATGGGAAATATTACTTCACAAGGCATTTTACCTGAGGCAGAACTCATAATCTCCTTCACTGATATGAACTGTTCCATTTGTACTGTTTCTACTGAGGCACCTAATCTGTATTTCCATTGCTTTTCTCTGGAGAAACCCTGAACTCTGATACACCAAAATATAAAACAAAACATCCCTGAAACATATGATTTGTTTGTAGAGCTAGTGAAACTGTTTTTCTTAAGGTGACTGCCATAAAACCTTAAAACCTCCTCATTCGTCTAACCTTCTACACCAGAAGATTTGCAGATATGTTGCTCCCACAAAAAAAAGGGAGTTTAAAGCCTCTGAATTGCAAATAAAATGAGAATCTAGTGAGGTGAGTAGCTATGCATTTCATTTATTAGGTGAAAATTGGTCCTTCTAGCTATAATGTATTATTTGTTTCTTTCTGGTTTTAAACCAGCAGTATTTTAATCATAAATTCTTCAGTGACAGCAATGGTAACTGAAATCTGCAGTTAATACATATATAATTTAACATATGAACTTTATAGTACAATTTTCCCTAATACCATTATGTCACTGTGTCCCAGTCCTGAGGAAACGTATCATCGTTACAAGTGAAAAGCATGTTTATTATTACTGGCAAATTTTCACCCAAGTCTCAGCTCCCAAAAGATCATATTTCTTCTGGTTGTTTTCATATTATGATTAGGAGAAAATAAGTAGGTACATACAAGACCTCTGAGCTGGACGCATACAAGGTGGGGTGGACAATTTACCTGATGCCTGGTAATATATCTGACAATTGTGGCTAAATCTAAATCTGAAAGTAGAATTTGTAGGAGTCTATATCATGAATTTATAAAAATGTAAATGTCTAACTGTTAAATGTTATGGCAGAAAACTTGTCATGGGCTGACCCTGGCAGGAGGCCAGGTGCCCACTGAAGGGGGTCTATCCCTCCCCTGTTCAACAGGGCAGGAAAGAGAAAATATAATGAAAGGATCAGGGGTCGAGACGAGGACAGGGAGACATCACTCAGCAATTACTGTCATGGCAAAATAGACCCTGGAGAAAATTAATTTAATTTATTACAAATAAAATCAGAGTAGGATAATGAGAGATCAAAACCTAAATCTTAAAACACCTTCCTCCCACCCCTCCCTTCTTCTTGGGCTCAGATTTTCTCCTGATTTCTCTACCTCCTTCCCCCCAGCAGCACAGAGGGACAGTGTCGCTTTATATACACCACACACTCCCCCTGCCACTCCTTCCTCCTCAGCGGAGCACTGCTCACACTCTGCCCCTGCTCTGGTGTGGGGCCCTCCCTGGGCTGCAGGTGAGTCTCTGCTCCCCCATGACCCTCCATGCCTGCAGGGCACAGCCGGCCTCTCCATGGTCTGCACCATGGGCTGATGGGGAATCTCTGCTCCAGCGCCTGCAGAACCTTCTCCCCCTCCTTCTCCACTGACCAGGGTGTCTGCAGAGCTGTTCCATATATATTCCCACTCCTCTCTCTGGCTTCAGTTCTGCAGCACTTTCTTCCCCCTTCTCAAACACATTCCCCCTTTTCAGAGGCACTACCACTGTCACTGACAGGCTTGACCTTGTCCAGCAGCAGCTCCATCTTGGAGCCAGCAGGCATCTTGGAGCCAGCTGGCACTGGCTCTGTTAAGCACAGGGGAAGCTTCTGGCAACTTCTCACAGAAGCCATCCCTGTAGGCCCCCTGCTACCAAAATCTTGCCGTGCAAAACCAACACAACGTTTCAGTTTTCTCAAGTTCATCTGTCTCTGTAAATAAAAATTTATAGGAGCTTTAGGTTTTACATATATATATATTTTTTTTTTTTCCTTTTCATACTCCTGGAAGTAACTGTAGGGTTTTAGACACAATGACAGCAGGCCTATTGGCCACAGCTGTCACACTTATGGAAGAGATACATTTCATTATGGAGTGCTGCACTGTCCTGGCATGTTCTTCTTTTAATAATACATTTCCAAGTATTATGGACTGAATAGTAGCTTATGTAGGACCTGATTCTGACTGCAATCATACAACTGTAAGAGTAGTTCCACTGAAGTAAATGAGCTGAAAGACTTCTTTTCTAAACTCTCTTAAAATAGTTATATGCTAAATTTTTTTGGATTTATGCCCAGGCAAGAGAATTAGTCCTTTTCACTCTCTGAAGTGTGTAACCTCGGGACATCATTTACCACAGTGTGCAGTGGATGCTGGAGACCTCTGTTTGGGCACAAAAAGGTGATACAGTTCTGTATCACTTGACATTAAAAATGCACTAAAGAATCATAAAATCATAGAATGATTTGGGTTGGAAGGGACCTTAAAGACCATCTGGTTCCAACCCCCCTGCCATGGGCAGGGACACCTTCCACTAGACCAGGTTGCTCAAAGCCTCGTCCAGCCTGGCCTTGAGCACTGGTCCTGGCTTAAACTAGCAGTAGTGGTATTTCTTAATGTCACGATGAGGGAGGAGGGGACCAGGTGCTGTGGTCCTGGCTTAAGATCTCCTTGTGTGCTGCAGAGAGTCCAGACTCTCCAGACGAAGGTTTTCAACCTCTCCGTCCCATTAACTAACTGTGTGGTCTGTTGAAGAACAACAGCGTAGGAAGCCAGCAGGGTGGCCCAAAGACACTGGAGCCAAGAGCAGGGACACACTCAGTGTCACTCCAATGTTTTCTTCAAAGAAAGAAAGGTCTCTGGAAAGAATAACCATTTTGGTCAAAATCCTTTTTTTTTTTTTTTTTCAAGGGTTCTAATGTTACATTTTCAAACAGCAGGAGGTAAAAGTGATCTCAGCAAGTTCAGCAGTAAGGACTAAAAAAGCACTGATGTGTTATTATAATGCTGGCTGTAGCTTAAGCTCCCTCATGCTAACAAGCTGTTTCCTCCATTCTTCCAACTGCTTCTCCCCTCACAAGTGTTTCACAGTGATCTTCGTGCTTTTGCCCTTCTCCTCTCCTGGTGCTTTTGTGCCTGGACACCCTTGCCACTTTTTCAACTGTGCTCCTGGTTAGCTCACTGCACAGCAACAAAATAATGCAAATAAAATATTTTCATGATGGTTTTACTTTGTGATTTCCCTAAAGTTGTGCCAAATCATCATGCCTGGAGAAAATCCAATGGACCTGTAGTGATCAGACAAAGGGTAAAAGGTTTAAATAGAAAAAGGGTAGATTTAGATTGGACATCAGGAAGGAATTCTTCACAGAAAGAGTGGTGAGGCACAGGAACAGGTTGCCCAGAGAAGCTGTGGATGCCCCATCCCTGGAAGTGTTCAAGGCCAGGCTGGATGAGGCTTTGAGCAACCTGGTCTAGTGGAAGGTGTCCCTGCCCATGGCAGGGGGGTTGGAACTAGATGGTCTTTAAGGTCCTTTCCAACCCAAACCATTTTATGACTAACACTGCATTTTTTTACTGACCTCATGGTTCACAGGTTAACAGCCCAAAACTACCTGGTTATTAGAACAAGAAGAAACCTTTCAAATATAAATGCTCCTTTACCTGTCATTTCATGTTCTGTGTAAACCATGTGAGCTACATAGAGGATTGTGTTTCTATTGTGGGTTTGTAAAAACTTATCTGAATGGTGTCATAACTCACAAACAGGCCAAAATCTAAGGAACAGAAATAAGGCTGTTATGTAGGCTGTTATGGTAATCTGTCAGAGATGTAAATATATTCAACATGGAAGAGAAGACATTTCAGCCTTTTCATGACTGAGATTACTCAGCACAACTATGTTATAATTAGCAAAGAAAAAAATACATGGAAAAGTACATGCTTATGGTTTGATTCAGACATACACAAAAATTGTAAGACATTTTAAAATTCAACGACTTTTTAATGTAGTGATAAAAGAAGGTAGCTAGGCCCAAAAGCTGAAGTCCTTAAGCTCTGCTTACAATGACAGCTAAAGTGGATCCTCCAATCCTTTCTAAGCTCAAGCTCAGATCACCTGAGGTGAAGACACAGCTGCCTTGGCCAGGCAGATCTGCTAACTCTAAGATGTGCAAGCAACCTGATGTCCCAGCCAATCTCTTTCTCTAAGCGTGACAGAGGCTGGGCAGGCAAAACTCCTACGACTTCACATTTGAAATGCTTCTTTGCCCAAGAACTGAACAATTTCAGGCCTTTGTGAATGAAAACAAAGAGAGATCGTTCTGCAAGTTATGAATTTATTAAAAAAAGCCATAGTTCATAATATTTGCAGTTTGGATGATTTGTCTGGCTCTTGAAGCCCCTCCAAAATCATTAGGTTATGATTTGGTTAAAATGGCTGAAGAGAACTTTGCAGATTCTCACATAGCCCCTAATACTAGACATGTGTATCAATACAGGCCCAAGTCCAGTTATTTAAATTTCGTAAAAGTCCTGGAATTATACCACTTGGACAAAATGGACAGTAAATATTTATTATAGATTATAGAATCTTGGTTCTGACTACTTATTGTTCTATTTCATGTGCCTCTCATTGTAACTATGCTATGTTGCCCTCCATATCTTATTCAAGAACCACACTGATTTCTGCCCTACAATTAGTTGCTTCATTCGTCTCAGCAGTGTTCCCTCCATCTGTTCTTGATTGCTCCCCATGTCTGTGGACTGCCATGTCTCTTGAGTTCTGTTATTTTTGCAGTCAGTTTTCATTGAGGTAATGGAAAATGTCTATACCCGTAAGCCCTTTCGATGGCAGTTGTAAATCATGACTCCAGCTCTCCCAAACACCTGTCTGTACATCTGTGGCTAATCCTTCTCTGGTTTTAGATCTAGCTTCTTAAACCAAAATGTTATGCAGTGTCAGCAGAACCTACCTGCAGCTGGAGTTGTACACAGAGAATAGACGGTAAGAATGACCTGCAAACAAGTGCATCCATCACTCTTCACACTGCTACTTCATTTCCTCATTTCAAATAACAGACTTGATCTTTTTCCCAGATTTAACGTCTTCTTGTGTGATATTATTAGGTTTCACAAGAGAGGAAAACTGGGAAACATATTGCAGTGAATATCTGTCCACCTATCCATTTACAATGCAACAGGAAGCCATATATTTAGCCGCTTAAAAAGAAGACCAAGATTTAGAGGAGAAGTTTCACTTCTTGACTGATGACAGTTTAGACATTAGGATAGCATTTGCTAATTTTGCATTAAATTCATACTTGTGATGTGTTGGTTGACCTTGGCCTGAATTACAAATACTTTCCAATTGTCCTAGGATTATTGCAATAACCTCCTAAAAAGCCAAATGGCTGAGAAAAAAGGAAACCAGAGATCAACACAGAAATTTCTTAGAAGGAAGGAACAGAAAAAAAATAACTGCTGGCTGAGGGGCATCAGCAGGACAAGTAAAAGCAAAATGAATTTTTAAAAAACACAAGTTTATCTACAAAAATATTGACAGAACTTCGTGAAAGAGTAAACTTTTTATGGAAGTATTGTGTGAATGGATGACGCGCAGATTCCAAGATAGAAACTTTCTGAAAATTATACAGAGGGTCCCTGACCTTGCACCTTCAGCAGTGCATTCACTCAGAAACGTTACTTGGTGCCCCACTGATATCAGTGTAGTTGGTGTAGGCACCAAGGTCTTGTCCTTGTGCAAGAAAAACAGAGAGAGAGCAAAGTCAGCTGTGTGAAATAATAGTTCAGAATGAGTGGAAAACTTGTTGCTTTCACATCCTTCCATCTCCTCTCCTGAAAAGAATGATCAAGTGCTATGTGAATGCAACTCTGACATACTCTGAAGCATCCATTTGGAAATTATGTTGTGAGAGAGACAAAGTAAAAGGTAAAGCTGATTGTAATATGTAACGCCTTCTTCTCAATTTCTTTAAAAAAAACCAACTCCTGTAAACACGGCAATAATGTAGGTATTCTTTTGTTTTCAGCCAATAACATTACCTAAATATTCTGTTTCTGTCTAAAAATTACTCTAAAAGGCTACTGGTACCCTTTTGAGATGCAAATGAGGGAATTTTTTTTTAATTATTTGTGCAAATTGCAATATTATATGCACAAAAGACTTTTGTGAGCTATGAGATACTGTGACTCCTACGTTCTTGTTTGCAATAAGCTAAAATGAGAATAATACCACTAACTTGAATTCAGCTTTCCTACATTGGCACTATGGTAATCGGCTTTCTCCGGCATTTCTCTCCTTCTTCCATGACCTTTGTCTATACATTAGGAGAGCTGACCTCCAGTGGTGTGTCTTTCGGTCCTCTCTGCCTGTTGGCCTGTGTTTCCCAGTTTTCTCTGTTCTGAAACCAACCAATCTCTAGGCTTGGGCAGATTTGTATGTTCACTTCTCACCTTGGCAAAGAGATAAATATGGTTGAGACACCTGGAATCAGAAACTGGGAGCATTCCTGATCCCCAGAGTATAGACGTTTCCATGGTGACTGGACACTCCAATACATAAAGTAGCTTTATGCAATGTTCATTGTCCAAAAAAAAATCAACAGAAAAAAAAAACAACACAAAAACAAAACAAACAAAAAAAACACCACCCAAAAAAACAGAACACAAAAAAACCCCCAAAAAGCCACAATATCATATACTATAGCCTTTGTTAATTGTACTCAGGAAACTGAGTAAAATGCTCCTTTATTTTTTTTTCCTAAAAATGGAAGTGCAGCCATGATTCCTTTTTTATCCTCTACCCTTATCCAAACTTCAAGAAAGCTATCTTAAATTCAGTGCTTTAAGCATTTGAATTGACCTTCTCTTTTCATTTCACCATGTTCTTCTTGAATACGTTTATTCTTTCATTCCCTGCTGCACATCTTCCATTTTCAGGTTCTTGCCAAGTGCCCTTATATATGAACTATAGTTCTATTTTTATATAAATCTCTGACAGAGTTGAAGATAAAGTATTAAGAAGAGGTTAGATTTACCTGAATTTGTTTTCAGTTCTAACATGTTTATGTGAAAACTGATCAGTTTTATTAAAAGAAATTCTTATTTCAAGCACAGCAGCAATTGTTTCATTACTACTGTTCCTGACAATATCATTACTAAAAATGGTATATACATAGATGAGAAACACAGAAAAAAAAGATAGATGTGAACATTACCGGGATGGGAAAAACATTACATTACATATAAAATGTAAGGCTTCTGAGGAAACCTAAGTCTAAAGCCTGATGTAAATAGAACAGAAAAAAGAACTACATTCACTGTGAATATTGGTTAAAATGTGCAATAAATGCAAATCAAATAAACGTACAGACAGTGTCTATGCTAGTAAATTGAAAAGCATGAAGGAATCAGTCTGAGCTCTGTCACCTGCATCTGTTTTAACTCTTTCCATGCTCCTTGGCATGGTTTTGGTCCAAGAGAGCTAGCAGGATCAGAGACAGAACCTGTGCATGGGTTGTAACCAAGTATGGGCTAGAGAGCAGCTTGGATTCAACATGTGGTATTGGGGGCTGAGATCTCAGCTGGGTGCACATGTACCAGGAACATTCCTCATCCCCTGTCCTGTTTTATTTACTAAGAGAAATAGAACTTGTGTTCACCTGATGTGGAAATTCCTTTTTGAAACCCTGTAAGTACTATGGCAAATGATTTTACAGATGGGAAAGCTCACTGAGACAAGAAGCTCAAAGAAATATTCTACCACACATACAGAAAGAGGACACATAGACATGATCAGTTGACCCTGAGGATTGTTCCTCTTTAAGACACAGAACCATGACACATAACCCATGTGAACAGTTAATACGCTGAGATTTCTTTTATTTATATTCTCCAGTGAACCACTTTTCTATATTTTACAGGAGCTAACTATTTGGAGAGAAGTTTCAGATTTTGAAATAAATTCACAAAGGGAGGATTTAAAATCTGTTTACAAAGTCAGAAAATTTGGTGTTGTTCATTGCCCTTGGTTCCTTAATATATATTATTTCTTCACTAGACTGTAAGGTGCCAGACGGGACAGCATTTAGCCCTTCTAGGGGTAATCAAAGTGTTCACACAATCTGTTATACTGAACCCTCATTTCTTCCTAGGAATCGGTGACAGGCATCTGATAAAAACAAATTACTGGCTTTTAAGTTCCTTATATCTCAAAAGCAGATGGAAACTTTGAATCAGATGATCTCTTGGTGGGTATGGTTACAAGGCCAAAGTAATAAAAGGGAATTCTCTTTTCTCAGGATAGGTCTAGAACTGTACAATGCTACTTAAAAATTATATCAAACTTTGTATTAGCAAAGAAACATTTCTCCCTGTGAATATCTCAGCAGAGGTGGAGAAGGGGAAGAAAGGTGATGTGTCAGTCTGCATGTTTAGCACGTGAACTGTTTATCATACTCTACTAAAATGTATAATCCAGTGACAGAGTGCTAGTCCTCCAAGGATTCAGCCACTAGACACTACAAAAGAATAATCCTGCTAATGCATTGAAAGTTGTTATAGAAATAATAATTATTTTAGCCTTTACTTTTGTTGTTAAATATAGATGACTCACCCTTGATCATGATCTTTCTTGCAACAACTGAAGTCTGAACTTAGTTTGATGAAGAAGAAAAGTTCAGATCCACTTTTAGTTTGTCTGAACTTAATGGTGCGGTAAGAGTGATATCTATCCTTCCCACAGACAGCTGATCTGAAGCCATTGAGTAAGCATGAGAATTAGGAAGCAAGAAGTAAAAGGTTCTGCATGCTCCCTTATTATCTGCAGGCGTCAGGTCTCCAGCACAGCTGCCTGAGCTGCACTGTTTGCTTTCAGCAATTACATTGCAAGATGATTTAGGTGACTCCTACCCAGGTGGTCTGTTGCTAAAATGTTCTTCCCACCAGTAAAGAACTGAACATCTGACTACCGGGCATCAGGCCACTGAGGATTAAGTGTTGCAACACAGAAAAATATCAAAGACTTCCAAGGAGCTGGGACTAAATAGCATCCAGGCTATCACCACTGGAAATAATAGGGAATGCTGAAACAAAATCATGGGATAAGTCCAAAAAGCATCAAGTTGCCTCTTGGTGTAATACAGAGAACAAGCAACTTCATTATGTTTCCATTTATTTTCATTTATGTTTTAGAAATATATTAAAACCTGATTGAATTTGACAGATTTCTGTGCAGGAAACTATTTGTACACAGACTGGCATAGTGAAAAATAAGCCGCAGCTGCACTGATTTTTCAGAGCAACCAAAAGAATTATTTCATGGGAATCGTAGAATGAAATGGGACTAAGAAAACATTTTTGAGATTATTGCTTTTAATAAAACCATATTTTGAATACATAATTCCCTATTATTTGTTAACTACAAATATAATACTGTGTTTTCTGACTTGAATAACAAAGAACTGTGATCAGTGATAAAAAAGTTCTCTAGCATATTTTCTCCCTTTATGATACATATCCATTCAAATATGTTTTTCTGTTTTTCATGACAATTGAATTGGTAAGCTCAGAATTAGGTTAAACTTGAGTTATGCTGCCTTTACTTTTTATATATTATATTAAATTAATTCTTCAATGTTGTTATTAATTTCTTTAAAATGCCGGAAATAGAACAAGTTAATGCCTTTCTCTCCACTGAATAGAGTTAGCTGCACAGAAGAAAATAGACAGTACCTATGTCATCTTCCTCTTTTTCCCCTCATATTTTGATATGTTCCTATCCATCCCTTATAAGGTGGATGTTACTGGTTTGTATAACAGCCTAGGCAATAATTCACCATCTGTACTGATTTCCTGTATCTTGGTAATAATGTTTCTTTCCTTGTTTCTCTCCTAACATCACTTCTGAGAAAGTAATTTGGAAGTACATGGTGCTTATTACATGATGCTATTATCCACAAACAAAACAACCAAACCTAAGTCAAACATATGGCAGTTGAATAATGACAGGAGGATTTAAAATTAGATTTTCACCATAGTTTTAGTCTCACAACTATTGAGAAACTTCTTAAGTTCCTCAGAGAGTTTTTTATTCACCTCTCAAAGATGTCCTTGCTCATGCAAGACTATTCTTTTTCTTCTCTGAGAAAAAGGGAACTTAAAGGTGCCAGAGAGGAAGTTGAAACACCAAGGGGTCTCATTCCATCTCACCAAACCCATTGGTGAGAATGGGTTTCTGAACCCAAAGGACATTCAGAATTGCAAATTTAAAGTCATGGGAATTTTGGAGATCAGCCTCTTGCTGTGGTCATAGAATCGTAGAATCATAGTATGGTATGTGTTGGAAGACCTTAAAGATCACTTAATTCC
>NW_010226242.1:0-20384 GCF_000690775.1 Eurypyga helias
TTTAGGTCAAATAGCCTCACTCAGATACAAAGCAGTCAAATTCAGGGATGAGTCTACTCTGATCTTTGCTGCTGTGCCATCCAGAATGTTATCACAAAGCAGTCAAATCCAGGGATGAGTCTACTCTGCTGCTGTGCCATCCAGAATGTTATTTTTCAGTCAACTCCCTAGTTCAGTCAGACTCCACTCTGTTCCTGTACCTTGAGGACACCTGCTGGGATATAATTTCTACAAGGCTCTAGAAAGCTGTAGTGTAGAGACTGATAGACTGAATCAAAAAATGAGCTATACCAACCTACAATTACCTGGGATTGCCCTTGATTTTATCCATAAGGGTATGCCTTAAGAAATATGAAGCATTTAGTAGGAGCTGAAAGAGGCAGGCTTTTTGGAATTACCCTGATTCCTGTAGAGACTGATAGACCGAAGAAAAAAATGAGCTATACCAACCTAGAATTACCTGGAATTGTCCCTAATTTTATCCATAAGGGCATGCCTTAAGAAATATGAAGTATTTAGAAGGAGCTGAAAGAGACAGGCTTTTTGGAATTACCCTGATTCCCTTTTTTGCCTTGAGGAGAGCAGAAAGAAATATTTCATCCCCCTTCTACTTGCCTGAGGTGAAGGTATAATCCATTTTCCCCATATCTGAATACATTAAAACACTACTTACACATAGCACCCATAATTTCTTGTATTATTTGTTGGTTTGCCTCGTGTTCTGAGGAGTGAGAGGTGACCTCTGGCAATACTACAGCCATGGTTTCTGTTCCTGCCCCATTTTTTACCCCTCTGTAGCAATCCCCAGCCCCAGCTCAGCTGCAGCCCAAAAGCTGTTTTCCTTGATGCTCTGAGCTGAAAGACCAGAGTGAGTGGAGCACTCTCCTTTTTGCTGCCTGAGCTATGGAAATACAGTAGATGAGGATGTTTACTTCTTAAACTCATAAAAATTCAGCAGTTTGTTCATTAATGTCCCAAGTCTCGAAGTTACCTATTTGCATTGAACATGCCACTTCCTTTTTCCTTCCATTGTTTACCTCTGTCTTTTATTTCCCACAGTGAATGACCTCAAAGCCTTAGCAATCTACTGACAGTGATGTCCACAGGGAACAAAGGAGAAAATCACCGCTTTTATTACCCAAATCATTATCTGAATATTTCTGCTAATATCCAGGAATGCTGTGCTTATTGCTGTTGTAAATCAGCAAAAAAAAAGGGAGATACACAGTGCACCCTGAGGTATTTTTACACCCTCTCTCTCTCAAAAAAAAAGTAAGTAATTGTGAAATAGTTTCTACAAACTCCAGACACATTCCCACTTGCTCCCCACGGTGGAGTGTTATTTGGCTTCAAAATTACAAGTCGTTTCATTATTGGAAGTTACAGACTATAACATGGACAACCTTGAGCATTTGAAATTCTACCAGCAACCTAAGGAGGACTCAATTTTATTAATTATTGGAAGTTACAGACTATAGCATTTGAAATTCTACCAACAACCTAAGGAGGACTCAATTTTATTTAGTAAATTAGCGACAACAAAACAATTAACACATAACTTCTGCCTGCTGGAGTCAGAAACAATACATGAGAAACCCACTATAACCATTCCTGTAGACACAGGGCTGATTTCACCACAGTCCTTGTAACGGGAGTGTAACCCCAGTTAGCTGTAAATGTCATCTTTATAGCATACAGCTTGTTACATGACTTCTACCAAGACTCCAGGCTGTTCAAAAAAAGGAAGGAGCTGAATTTTCCCATTTCAAGTTATAAATGCTATCGAATACTCTACACTTCGTCATACCAACTCCACCATGACACAACAAAGGGTCTGAAGGAAAAATCACAATGGTTACTGTGTTCAGTAGCTCAGCTTGCTGAAGTCTCTAGAATAATTCCCTGTGGATTTCTGGGGTGTAAGGATAACAGGTATTGAAGCCTGGCGCTTAGAGCACAGAACGAGCAGGAGGGCTTTTAGAGGTAAAAACATTGGGAAACAGTTTTGTTTATGACAAAACGTGGGCTGTAGTTCATGCCTCATGGCTGTCTGGCTGTGAAACCTTAGGGCAAGGCTTAAGCACAGTTCCCTGTGTTTGGCAGCAAAAATTGAATCCAGAAGCCCGGATGGTGCCCCAAGCAGGGCCCAGAGCGACTCTGATGCACTGAGTAGGGAGCAACCCTCCCTGGAGGGATGGGAGAGTTGAGTCTCTGGGCAACCAAACTGCATCTTCTCAGGCAGTGGTGGGAATTGATCCAAGGTTGCCTGCGATCTGCATATTAAACCTATTTTTGTTAAGAAATAGGTGATGCTGCATGCTGTTGGAGTGCCTGCTACAAAAGGGCCTGTTCTCTCAATCCTTTCAAAAATTATAGGGTAAAATAGAGTGAGCTGTGCCAACTGACCAGCAGCTCCCAAAGATTTTGATCCTATTCACTTAACATTCCCTGAACACCTACTTTAGGTGTCAAAATGCTGTTCTGCATTAGGCCTTTAAATTCCCTATGTACTCCCATCTGTAAAATGTGAAAACACTTCCCAGGTGCCAGAGTTCAGAGGCTGTGTTCATGTCTGCACATCACTGCAATGATTTGGTCTGGGTATGAATGCCCCAGGATTTGGGGATGATTTCATTCTGAGAGGGAAATTGGCATTCCAATCGCAGAGGAATGAGTGATAAGATTCCCATGGATCTTAATTGTGCTGTTATTTGTCCATAATCATGAATTATGCTATTAATTTATATTTGGTTTTGATAAAGCCTAAGCCATTTCCATAAGTTTTGGAAGCAGTCTTTCTGGTTATAGACTGGAGCATATCTTCTGGTGTCTGTTGTCTGAAGCAGTAAAATCCTAACTTGGGAAAGGAATTGTGTGCTGCCTACATACCATTTGGAAGCCTTCATTTTGAGCAAACTGTCACAGTATTCTGGCCTGAAAGCATTGTCAGGTTAAAATAACTGAAAAATACCACTCCTTTAACCAGGCCAAGCCAATGCCCCTTCTTATCTAGGAATGTGTTATGGTTATGTCTAATAAGGCAATTCAATAAGCACGGGATAAATTTAAGTTGTCAGTTTAATAGAGTTATGGCTCTTTGCATGATTAAGTAATTGTAGATGTATGTAGATGTAATTGATAGGAAACCTCTATTTCAGACAGCATGTATGAAAAAGTGGTTTTATGTGTGTCAGCAACCTGGTCTAGTGGAAGGTGTCCCTGCCCATGGCAGGGGCGTTGGAACTGGATGGGCTTTAAGGTCCCTTCCAACCCAAACCACTCTGTGATTCATTTTATGATTCTATGTACATATGACCATAGAGTAAAATACAGCAGTGAGCATTCAGGAAAGATGGTTGTTTACAGATGTGGGTGAATTATGATTAAATTCAAGAAAATCTTAAGGTAATTTGAACTGGCATGGGAGGCATTAGTTTGAACAGATGTGTTCTTTAAACTGGAAAGTTGTGTATGAACAGTTGTCTTTTATCAGATGGAAAGAGAATGGATTCTGCCTTAATTTACTCCTTTCTGTTTCTTAATGGAGCCCTAGCAAAATGTAACCTACGTAATGTGCATCATCAGAAAAAAAGGAATATTTTACAGTTGCCTGGATTGTTGGAATTAGAAGGAATTCAAAACTTCAGTGAACTGCACTCATCCTGTAAGTTTGTGGCTGAGACACTACCAAGCACGGATGAATCACAATTGAATTGATTGATCTTTGTTTTCTGCATTGTGTGCAGAGGCCATGTTTGTTTGACCCTGAAGGTGACGCATTATTTATTTATACAGTGGCCAAATAAGTTTTTGAGGTCAAATAACAGAGTTCATGCTATCCCAGAAAATGCACAATCTAGGCTGAGGGTGGGGAGGCACTGGGACAGGTTGCCCAGAGAAGCTGTGGATGCCCCATCCCTGGGAGTGTCCAAGGCCAGGCTGGATGAGGCTTGGAGCAACCTGGTCTAGTGGAAGGTGTCCTTGCCCATGGCAGGGGGTTGGAACTGGATGGTCTTTAAGGTCCCACCCAAGCCATTCTACGATTATATGTTCATATTCCTGAGTCTTAACTGCTGACTAGTTCCACAAAACAATTTTGGTGAAGAATACTGTCATTCTGAAATGGCTCCACCTTTGGGTTCATGTGCATATGCTTGCCTAGAATTAAGAGTACAGTGAATGATTATAACACTAGGATTTAACTTTGATTTCCTAAGAGTTTTTTGAGAGAAGAGGTTACTTTAACTCTTCAGTAAGTTATTAATCTCATAGAGCAGGTATAAGGGCCAAGGCCAGGACATTCCCAGAAGGGAGAAAGGTGTATAAGAATGAATTCTCTCGTGCTGTCTGCCTCATCCTGGGCATTTGAGCCATTGAGTAGTTTCTGTGTCAGTTATGGCTATCGAATCGGGAGGGGAAACTTGTGTTGTGAAATGGGAGCAACCACAACTGATCATGTACAGGCCTGTTCAGTACCTTAGTTTGGACTAGTGGTAGTTGACCGTTTATTACAACCTAAGGCTTATGTGCAGTATTAGTAATCATCATAAAATAAAGAAAGCATAAAAACCTGGCAGTCTATTTACAGAAAACTTGACAGAGGAAAGAAACAATCTGTCATATAAAAATTTGTGTTCTTTTTTTTTTTTTTTACAAAAGCTGTGTGATGCTTACTACATTTTGTACCTGAATTGTGTACACCCAGATAGCATTAGGAGTTCTGTAATGAGTGACCAAGGTAATTTATGAACCTTTCAGGTTTACATTTTCAAACGTTTGCCCTGAAGCCAGAGGGTAGTAACTTACATTTTAAAGTAAGAGCTGAGGTTCTCTCATGTTGAGATAGGGCCCTAAGAAATGACAGATGTTGCAAAAGAAGCTTGAGGAAGTTGGCAATATCTTCTCTACCTGATACCGTTTCTTACAGTTATTTATTCCTGACTTGATAGTGGTACTACCTAGCCGTAAGGGATCTATGCTGTGGGGTCCAGGAGAAGGCCTGCTGATGCTCACAGCTGCTGTCATGAGACAACGTTCTGAAGTCTGCACCAAAGCCTGGTCATAGAATCTTATCCACATTCTGTTTCTACTGGAGATTACATGAAAAATGTAAAATTGCACCCTGTTGAAAGGAGATGTAATGGTCTGTCTGTTAATCTAGATAAATAGAAACATGGAGTACTGCATCCAGACCTTCCAACATCAGAACATGGACCTGTTGGACCAAGTCCAGAGGAGGCCACGGAGATGCTCCAATGGCTTGAGCCCCTCTGCCATGGGGACAGGCTGGGAGAGTTGGGGGGTTCAGCTTGGAGAAGAGAAGGCTCCGGGGAGACCTTATTGCAGCCTTCCAGTGCCTGAAGGGGCGACAAGGAAGCTGGGGGGGACTTTTTACAAGGGCCTGTAGTGACAGGACAAGGGGTAACGGGTTTAAACTGAAAGTGGGGAGGTTTAGATTGGATATCAGGAAGAAATTCTTCCTGGAGAGGGGGGGGAGGCACTGGGACAGGTTGCCCAGAGAAGCTGTGGATGCCCCATCCCTGGAAGTGTCCAAGGCCAGGCTGGATGAGGCTTGGAGCAACCTGGTCTAGTGGAAGGTGTCCCTGCCCATGGCAGGGGGGTTGGAACTGGATGGTCTTTAAGGTCCCTTCCAACCCAAACCATTCTAAGATTCTGTAGTTTGCAGTTTTATCTTGTAGATGAACCAGATCCAATACAAAAATTCTTCATGCTAGAAGGAAGTAAAATCTTTCGATTACCATGTCTGAGTTACTGCTCATGAGCAAAATGTTTGCAGGAAAAGGGGATCTCCCGAGCGAATCGGAGAAAGTATTTTTAAGCCCAGTCTTCTCAAGAATTAAACTAATAAATTCTGTCTTCAGAGACTAAAATTAGTAATAGCTGCATTTCTCTCATAGCTGTCATCCATCCTTACTATTAATTAGTCTAATTAGTGGTTAGCAGTTCGTATTGCCCTTCAGTCGCTTTCAGATGTCTCTTTAGACAAATGTCACTTACACACAGGTTTTCTCACAGCCCGGTGTGTGACTGGGCTGCAGGAGAGAGAGGCTGAAAACCCCCACTCTTTGATTTGCCACCATGCTGCAGCAGCCACTGTCAGGAATCGGAGCTCGCATTTGCCACCCGCTAATTCTCGGCCCTTCTGTCAGGAGACAACACGCAATTTGTTGGCCATTAATACACCCGGACATCTTACTGTCTCTTTATTTCCCTGGCTAGGTGGTCGAGGGTGTGCTTCCCCTCAGGGGAAATGTACCTGTTAAGGCAGTATTTCTTTTGGCTCCAGTTCTAAGCCATAGGCAGAGGGATTAGAGATTCAGCTTTTAATTGTGCTTGTCTTTTTCTTCTTGCAGATGGCAATCATTCCATAGCACCTCTTGCGATATGAAATTGAAAATTGGATTAAAGCATATTTCTGATTCCTGACCAAGCCTTCTAGTCAGAAAGGCACCTTGTTTAAGCCCGTGGGTGCAGTTATCAGCCAGCGCAGGCTTTGGCAGCTGGGTAGTGTAGGCAAATATTGAGTAATTTCAAAGCCATCCAGGCTTTATCTTCTAGAGAAGAACAGTAAGACATGTTCTGTGTTTTTGTAGACAACACAAAGAATTATTTAGCATTGTTCATTTATTTTTCAGCTTCGAATCTTTAAAGTTTTGACAGATTAATAACTTCCTTCAGGAGTTTTAAATAAACATGATGTATTAACAAGCAGACTAAGAGCCTACTTAAATTGTGCAAACATATAAAGCAGGCTGCCTTGTCTAATGAAAACCTGATAAGAAAAATATCTTAAAAAAAAAAAAAAGGTTGTGTCTCAATTTCCGAGAAAGTAATTTATCTTTATATATCCACTGGAATAACAGATGAATGGAGTCAATCACAGTTTAAATAAACCTCAATTATGCTTTGCCTGATAATTCGATTTTATCGACACTGTATATATTTACTTATAGCTTCAATTATTTAATATTATAAATATGGTGTGTTTTGACAAACTGGGGTTTGGTTTGTCCTTTTTTCTTTTCAGCATACTTTCTGTAGATGAATATAATAAAGAGGAAATACTCCATGCAGAGGGGTTTATAATCAGAGCTTCAGCAAACCTTATTAGCACTGCAGCTTTGCTAGAGTCTCAGCGTCTGAGGTTGTATATTTATGTAAGTTTAATTGATGTTTAAGAACACGCTGAATTCATCCAGCACAGTCACTGAGCACAATTCATATGTCAAACTGGTGTGGATCTGGGGCCAGATGTCCCAATTCTCCACCACAAAGATTGTTGTTTAGACCAGCTGTGATGGTAGAGCTGATGATTTTCAACTCTGATTTTCCAGAGGCAGAAACATGGTTGAAAGACCCATTTGTGCACGTTTTCCTGCTACACGCTGAATTCATCCAGCACAGTCACTGAGCACAATTCATATGTCAAACTGGTGTGGATCTGGGGCCAGATGTCCCAATTCTCCACCACAAAGATTGTTGTTTAGACCAGCTGTGATGGTAGAGCTGATGATTTTCAACTCTGATTTTCCAGAGGCAGAAACATGGTTGAAAGACCCATTTGTGCACGTTTTCCTGCTGCCAGATTTGAATACAGTTGTGAGCATTCCAGACTTGTGCTCTGCGTGTGTAGGCTGCAGCTAACAAGGGAAAATGAGCAGTGAATTCCTGTTCACAGCTCCAACTTCTAACCTCTCGATCAGCTCCATAGCCCGGGACTGTGTCAGTGTGGGGTGCCAGCAAGACGGGCCTGGCATCATCCCTGTGTTTTGGAAGTAACTCCAGACTCCCAGCTCATCCCCTCTCCCGCTGGGACTGTTCAGGAAGCCCAGCTCTGGCCATCGCCTCCAGCTCCCTGGAAGTCAGGCCGTCAGCGGATGTGCTTGGGGTTTATTGATGGAGTTCTCTTTGTGCCGATCATTATAACATAAAGCCACGGCATGGATTTATAAACATCCTGTAAGGAACATTATTAGATTTTGAAATGTCTTAACAGGTTTAAGAGGGAGTTTCACAGGAGC
Source organism: Eurypyga helias (assembly GCF_000690775.1). Lineage (NCBI taxonomy): Eukaryota > Metazoa > Chordata > Aves > Eurypygiformes > Eurypygidae > Eurypyga > Eurypyga helias. Next base: position 8,043 of record NW_010226242.1, read on the forward strand.
AAAATCAGAAAGTACAGACTAAAGGAACACAATGGGCAACCAAGCCAATGCTAAAACAAATGACAGTAAATACAGAAGGACCAGCTTGTACAAGTACAAATGCTTCAAGAGGGTCTCAAAGGCCAGACAGCAGAATGAAATGTCTTCTCCTTTTATTTGTCATAACTGTAGCCCTTTAATGAAATAAATATTTCTGTGTTTTATGAGTAGCAAGACTAGAAGAGAAATGACAGGTAGGACTCTGTCAGGGGTGGGCGTTGCAACTTGGCCCCACCAGAGCAGAACACTTTCAAGATGCATATCCCTGACACTGAACTGCTTTGGAAAGATGAAATTTTTGCCAGTGAGGGTTTTTTACATAAAAATTATGGTTCTTCTGTAAAGCTACTAAGTTACGTGTCAGTGAAAAATCTTTGTTTAGAGGGCACATTTGGTACTTTGGAAAACTGTCATAGAAATACTGGAGGGCTGTACCTTTAAAATATCTTTTTCAGGCAGGAGTAAAACCCCATGCAATTTGTTTTATACTGAATTCATAACCCTGCGGTTTAAGCAGTCACAGCATGTTTACACCAACGCTATGGAAGGAACAGAAAAGAAGTCAACATTTTATTCTTTAAAATTATTGCATTAGAACTCCACAAGATGCAAAGATGGTACATGTGGGACTTGGGGTAAGGGACTAAGCAGAGTGAAATTTGGTTAGCGACGTTAATTTGAATAACATTTGGCTTAAGCCTAATAGCTGTGGGGTTTTTTTCTGGAGTCAAACCAGGCTGCTTCTGGTTTTATTCAGCCTTTTTATAGGGACGCTTTATTTCTTTTTTATTCAGGCTGGACAAGGCTTGGAGCAACCTGGTCTAGTGGAAGGTGTCCCTGCCCATGGCAGGGGGGTTGGAACTGGGTGATCTTTAAGGTCCCTTCCAAACCAAAACACTCTGGGATTCCATTCTATGATTCTTTTGGTTTCGTCTCCATCTTTCTTGCTAAGTTTAATACAACTGAGGTTTTTAAGGGAGGTGAAAGGAAAAGATTCAGGGTGCTAGCAGTGAAGTTTAAATTGAATATTTCAGTAAATTTTGCATGGGTTGTTAGGTATGTAGGGTTTGCTGATTTAATTCTCTCTAAAAAAAAGTTACGAATTATAGGTTCTAGAAGGATTTTCAATTACTTAAATCCTCCTCATAGTGGGAAGCTTTCAACGATTTCTTCCTTTCTTAAAAGATGTACCCGTTATCATTCAACATAGCCCTAAAACCAGAGTATTTGTTTGATTTTATATGTTTTGTTTTGGAGCTGACTGCGTTGTTTTCTGGGGAAATTAGCTGAGAAATAAGAATATGAGGTTGTTTGACAGCTTGGTCCCAAAGTTCTTCAGGGGAGAGTGGAAGAAGACCCAGGCATGCCCACCCTACACAAAAATTAACACATCAGCACGGCGCTCAGAGGAATGAGAAATTTCAGAGACATGACAAAACACACGTTAGGCCGAGGGGTCGTTTAGCAGTGCGCTTCCTTTCCAGAGCCTCTGCGCCTTGTTTTGTCTGATGCTGTTTCTATTAGATTTGTCATTTAAAGTTCTCTCCAAATGGAATTTCGTGAAATCCCAGAAGACGAGGAGATTGGTAAACCTGTTCTAACTGCTCTAACAATATCATGAAACAGGGTTTGAATTACCAATACACCCGGGAATTCTAATGCAATTATGAGTGTTTACTTACACCATGTGTTTCTCACTGAGCCTCGGCTGTATCAGGATAAACCAAAGGGAGCTAATGTTTTATAGATGGTAAGACTCTGTTTGTTTTCAGTAGGGCTAAGTCTCCCAAAGCACTCAGACACACTAATTAAAGTAAACTGCAGAGGCCCATAATAAAATATATGTGTTTGGAGACTGTGAGATGAACTCCACTGGCTTATTAAAAGTCAAAAGAAAAATATACATTATTTATGACTTCAAAGGGACACATTGTGAGCTCCGGTTTATTTAAAGGATTAACTAAGCATTGGTTATTGGTGACCATCTGAACAGCTTTCCTTTCACAGTTCATTAGTTATGTCATATATGTGGGAAGTCATAATTTGGGTTTAGATCAAATATTATTAATCAAATAAATTATGGAGGGTACACCAACATTATTAAATGTAATCTTTAGGAAAATAACACCTCACAAATCCACTTTTCTCCAGTTGCCCAATTACATTTCAATACATAAACAAAAATCCAACAGATGTGTGGTAAGTTTTATAGAACTGCCTGTCTCTGGAGGGGTTTCTTTGTCAATAAATACTGCACACTCAAAATACCAAATGGAATTGAAAAGGAAGCGCTGGGTAGGCCATCAAGGGCTTAGGGATGGACCAGGAGCACAAATTAACCTACTGTAAGCACTTTCCTAATTTACCCAAAATGTTTAGTTTAAAAAAATTGTCTGATATAAGGGAATGAGGGGGAAATTGAGGGTTCTACTGACCAGGGCACTGGGAGACAGGCTTTTCTGTCCCGTCTTTGTCAGTAGCACACCCTGTGCATCTTTTTTCTAATAGTTTTAATTATCCAGCTTCTCAGTGAAAAGCTGTTTATAGAAAATATTTGGCCAAGGCAAGCAGTAGGACCCCAACACAGACACACATACACGACACTGGATCTAAAGTGCTCACCAACATTCATGAGCTTGGGAAAAGAGATATTTTCATTATGATGGTCTCCGTCTCCATCTTTCCTGCTAAGTTTAATACAACTGAGGTTTAAAGGGAGGTGAAAGGTAAAGATTCAGGGTGCTAGAAGTGAGGTTTAAATCGAAGATTTCAATAAATTTTGCATGGGCTGTTAGGTATGTAGGGTTTGCTGATTTAATTCTCTCTAACAGTGTTGAAGTTTCTTTTTTTTTTTTAAGTAGCTGCTTAAATAACTTAAACTCACTTGAGTCAAGGTTAGGAAAACACTTATTCTTATGCTAAGTATTTAATTCATGGGAGGTTTTTTAGGGCTGTTTCCATTTTCACTGACATGACTTAGGAGAGAAAACGGAAGCTGCAGTCCGTTTGGTTTCAAGTACCATAGGCCAGGGTAGGTTTTTTTAATATTGTATTGTCATCTTTGGATCAGCTAAACAAATCTGCCAACAGTGGTACTGCCTCAAGCCTTGAGCTTTGTTTTTCTAATATAAATTTAGGGGGGAAGGAGAATGGTTGCAACATGTTCTACTGCCCAAACCAGCATCATTCCACTATCCCACCCTTGAACACGTGAAATCCTAAAATCGGGGCAGACTTAGCTGTCATTCTTATTTTTCACTCAGAGAATCAGCAGGCAGGTTGTGTTTCTGCACATAACATCTCTTATAAATTAGCAATAAAATATTCATCAGCGAGGGTCTATTGTTACTTTCAGTTCAGTCCTTTTGCCTGAGCTACCTACAGACAATGGAAGTCACTTGATTTAGAAATAAATTCTGAAATGGCAAAACTTTGCCAAAATGTGTACAAAACTAATATCCTGCTGAGCAACCAGAATTCACAAATGTGAGATACGTATTGAAATATGTTAAGTATTATATATATTTGAGTATTTAACATATATATATTATATAAGTTTATCTTTATCATAGAATGGTTTGGGTTGGAAGGGACTTTAAAGATCATCTACTTCCACCCCCCTCTGCCATGGGCAGGGACACCTTCCACTAGTCCAGGTTGCTCCAAGCCTCATCCAACCTGGCCTTGAACACTATATAAAAACATAAAAACTGTTCCAGAGGTCCATGGTCCCATTGTGTTCATGAGCCATTTCACAAATGAAGGTGAGAGGAAGGACACCCTGCAGTGCTGTTTCTCATCTTTTCTGTCTCTGTGGCAGTTTTCCCGCAGTGCCTTTCCCAGTCAGCTGACATAACAGGCTTCCCCAGGCACTTATCCATCTGGGAAGTGAAGGTGATCATGACTCCAGACCCCACATTAGGCATTCATGGGCGAGTAACCCTTTAGAAACACGCAACTGGCATGTCTGGGTGGAGGTGTGCCTGACACTCCAGTGCCCCTTCACAGATAATCCTTCCCAGGGTTCTGGGGAGATCCCGTTCTTTTGCCAAATGCCTTCTCCTTTTACATTGTACATAAATGATTTCTCAATTTTCTGAGAGACTGTATTTTTATTAAATTTTTAGTTTTATGTGTCCTGTAACAGCAGGGGTTTTTTTTAAAAACTGACACTTGGAAATATAGAAGGAAAAAAAGAGGAGAAAATCCTTTGAACAGCTTGAAGCTGAAATACAGTCAACATTTTTAAAAAGTTTATTGCAGGGGAGTGATACTGTGTTTTACTAAACTATGTGGGAAGAAATTATGGTTTAACATAAGCTGATAATTTATCTCGGCCAATAAACCCATGACTTCATCTTTCACATAATTCTATCATTCATATTTTCTTCAGCATGAACCGAATTTTGGAGGTTGGACAAAGACAATCTTTATTGTCAAATGTTATGCCAGTTCCTCATCTTCTGCTATGGACTAGTATTCAATCAGAATTGTGTGCTCTTCCCCCCTTCATAGCACTCTAAGCGATGATGCAAATGATGAGATAAGCAGCCCTAGTACATTTGCAACAGAATTCATTTACATCCAAGCAGTATCTCACAGGAGACTCAACTTTGTGGCCCTCACTTTGAAAATTATTTAATTCAAATTAACTTCTAAATTCCAGGAGTTCAGAGTAACCCTGTATATATTTTGAATCAGAGCAGTTGACTTGCTAGGATAAGTAGAATAAAGGAGACCTGGTTTGATTATGCAACGTTCTATCGCCTAATAGTGCACAACTTATAAAGACACATTGTAAAATTATGAACAATTAATCTTGAACTGCTCATTGAACTTAGAAACATTTCAGAAGGTGGCCTTCAACAGATTAATGATCACTCCTGCCCTTTTCTGTCTCTGTAGCCTAATTTGTCTGAGGAAGGGTTGTCTTTGAAGTCAGGTTTAATTTACTACCTATGAGTCCTTTAGCGGATGCCTCTGCCGTGGATATGCCTACATGGAAAACCCTACACGGAACAGGTTCACACCTAGCAGATAGAAAGAATGCATTTTACATACCCTTATCATAAAATTGATCACTGCAGTGTTACGAGGTTTGTATTCTGACTCCCTCAGTAGCATGCAGAGACAAAAGATCAAGGTCAGTAGCTAATACACGTTTCTTAAACTGTTATTAGTTGGTAATTAAATTGTGTTAAAAATCATCCAAGCAGGCAGATGTCCTCATACATTTGTCTTTATGCTTCCCCTTTTGCCCCAAATAGTATACGCATAGGAAATTCCAGTGCCAGCAGGCTGTACAGAGTGTTGTTTCTAATGTTGAATTGCATATTTTCCTGCTGGTTTTTATTCTAGAGTATAGTAGATAGGTAAAAAAACTCTATTAAGAGATGGCTATTGAAGAGAAAATTATGTTGACTAATTAATTTAGTTACTGCTTTTAAGAACATAGTGTGACTGTCTCTCGTTGGAACAGATAATATAAAAATACCCTTAGAATTGCTGGAGGGCTAAATGAATGCAATGTTAACTGACTGGATTTAAGCAACAGTGGAATGCTCACAGAGAGAAAAAATGGTACTCGTGTCCAGCATCCACGTTGCTGTGAATAGGTGTTGTTCAGTGCAGATGCTAAGGGGTCGATTTTTCCTTTTCCATCTGTTGAAGGCAAAGGAGAATACTAGTTCTAATTAGCATGTATTTTACCTATTATTCCCTCAATTAAGAAATTGAGCTTCTGCTTATAATTAAGGTATTATAGGTGATAATTAGCAATTCTGATTGCTGCTCATGTCTGTTCTACATGTGCTGGAGGAACATCATCTCAGCTATGTCATAAAATTTGCCCTGATCACAGGAGCTGAAAAGGAAAAAATGGACTTAGGATACAACACTAAAATGAAGATTAAGGACTCTCCAAGCTATTATTCACTCCAGATTATTTTATCTGGAAGCCCAATCACAGAACCCAGCAGGAGGCTGATTGTCAAGCAGAAAACCTGACTCTACAAAGACACATGGGCAAGCGGACAGCAGAAAAGAGCACAGCTTATTTGCTTTCCAAATCCAGGAGTATTTGAGAGCATGTAACTATACTCTCACAACAGTGCAAGCCCTCTGCTGAATCAGTAGCTGAAGCCAGTTATCCAAACAGAATCTGGCTAAACAGCCCAGCCATGAGACCTGAAGATTAGCAGAGGTGAGCAACTTTGCCCCTTTATTCTCTGAGAGCTGGCTTGACATGAGAGTGCAATTTAGGGGAAAGTGAGATTTGGGCAAGATGCGTCATAGTGCAGACAGGGGCACTGGCTGCTCTACCTTCTGGGTTGCTGCTTCCTGTTTGCACAAATATGTTAACATACAGTGGTCTCATGTGTTTCTTTGGAGCACATTTCTTTCCCCTCTAAAAATAATTTTTTGGTTTTTTGCACAACACCATTCCCAAAGAGCTTTTGAGTGCTTGGAAATAAGACACAAATAGACCGAGAGGTTATTGTTTTATTTTTGAGGACCAGAATTAAAAGCAATTCCTTACTTCAGAGCACAGCTAGCAGAGGTAAGTAATGACATCTTGGCATTAAGCCTGGTTTCCTTCAGAGGCAAGCTTGTACATCCTATTAAAGTGAGAAATTTTACTCAGGTAAAACCACAGTGATACTCCCGTTGGAAAAGCCATCAAATCTTTAAGCTGATTGGGATTTAGGCAGGCAAACCTTATCCCTCTAAAGAATATGAAGTAAATACACAAACAGAAAAGTGCTTATTTTTCTTAGACTAAGTCAAAATGTAGATGGGAGTCTGTGTCACCTTTGAAGATGAGGCTGCAAAACCAGGAGTGCCTATGGCAATTAACAGTAGTGTTTCTTAGAGGAAAAACACAGCATACTTCTGTATTCCAAAAAATCCAAACTCAGCCTTTTTTGGCAGCTTGTCCAAAAAACGGTGATATTTAGGAGTAAGGCCTGTAAAATAAGAAACTCAGGCTTAAGAATACAGTAGAGGTCATTTTAGGCAGGAAAGCCTGGCAATCCTGAAAAGCATCACCTTTTGTAGTTTCTATCAGTTACATGAAGTATTGAGGGACTCCTAGTATCTATTGCTGGATGCTTCTGAGGGAATCCAGCACTGCTTAGGGTGTGAATATTGGTCTGTCAGTCTGTGTGTCCTGGGCCTGTGCTTTGCAAGTCCCGTGCGTTGTTAATTCCCACTGCTTTCCCCGCTGTGCACCCTACTCAATGAAAGGTCAGCTTGGCCAGCCAAAGACTGCCATGGCAGGCATTTTATTTTTATTCCTATACAAGAAAATCCTATCTTTCTCCTAGATAATTTCTGAGATTAAATAGTTGTTGGACTCTCTGATGACTTTCACCTTGCAGATTCATTATATATTTTTCTAGTTATTCCCTCAGACTTTCCTGTTACTAAGAATGTGAATGGATTTAGTCATTTACAGTGTACAGTTATTTCTACCAAATGCCTGGGAGAGGAATTGCTAACTTTGTTGAATTTGTTTTGTTCATAATTAATGATAAACCCCATCTTTCTTCAAGTATTACAGAGTTTTTTGATCACTGACTGATGATTGTTACTTTTGGAGGTATGTTGCCAGCTAAAACTTCATCATCTTGGCATGCTGCATAGGCTTTGCTATTTCTGTGTTGTATCCATACACAGCTTCTCACAGTAAGGTCAGTGGCAATGCCAAACAGGAGGAGTGAGAGATTGCATCCTGATTAACTCCTAATTTAGCATTCTGGGATCGTTGTGTTCCAATAGAACGGGGTGAATAATTCATTGCGAACAATTGACCACTATTTGCCTGTTTTTCTAAGTGGTCCGTGAGCTGATCGTGTTTTAACAAAACCATTTCTTTGGTCGCATTAGCTCTGCACCCCTTCTCAATTTTTACTGTTCTCTAAATCAAAGATCCCCAGCTTTACTGTTGCCATCTCCATTCAGAAATAATTTCATTTACTCCTCTCTGCTTCCAGGTACATGTGCCGTTTCCCCCTTCAAATGCACAGACAGCAGTAACCAAATGAAAGATGGAGAATAAATGGCATATCATGGTGTGTCAAAGGCAGCACCAGGTCCAACAAGGCCAAGTGTCTGAGTTGCCTTTTGCCAATTTCTATGGATCTTTTTCCTATATTAATTTCTGAATGTAGTACCTTTATAAATTCATCCCTTGACAGTCAGCCAAGGTACTGAGCAATTCAGGTTTAGGTATAAGTGATTTTTCCTTGTGTGACCAACCTGAACATGTAGAAAAACAAAACAACACATAGATATTTCTCTACATCCATCTAATATTTTGAGTGAGGCTACATTGTTTGACAACAGTGGGTAAAAATGATTGTATAAACCATGAGCTAACAAACAGCAGGTTTTGAACCCAGACAACAGGAGTTCCCAGGCGTCCTGGCCTGTTTACTACTACTTTGCCGACAAATGTTGAGATTTAATTATAGAATCATAGAATTGTTTTGGTTGGAAAAGACCTTTCAGATCATCGAGTCCAGCCGTCCACCCGTTACTGACAAGTCTATCCTAAAGCATGTCCCTGAGCACTACATCAGCCTGTCTCTTAAATCTCTCCAGGGATGGTGACTCCACCACCTCCCTGGGCAGCCTGTTGAATAGTTTAGGATCTTGCCCCAAACTTCCTAAATCACTTCCCCTGAATAACTTCCCAGATTGAAACAAAAGTACTGGTCAGGGATTGAATCAAGGGAAGCCATTTAATTTGAGAGGACAAGAACAAGGCTGAGTTTTGGCTTTATTCAGCAGCTCTTTATGGCGGCCATTCATTGCACGTCTGTGGCATTAGAAGGACTGTGGATTCACACAAGTGTTTATTCATGCTTATGTGTGTTTCATGGGGCTGAACGTTTGGCAGATTTGGTTGACTGCAAGCTTTTGCTTTGAACTTGTAAATCAAGTAGATCAAGAAAACATTTCTGAAAATTGGACCTAGAATCCAAGGAGTTTTGTGTGAATTTCTCCTTTCTCATTCATAGAATCCCAGAGTGGTTTGGGTTGGAAAGGCCCTTAATGCCCATCCAGTCCCACACCCTGCCATGGGCAGGGCCACCTTCCACTGGACCAGGTTGCTCCAAGCCTCATCCAGCCTGGCCTTGGACACTTCCAGGGATGCGGCATCCACAGGTTCTCTGGGCAACTTGTTTCAGGGCCTCCCCACCCTCTCCAGGAAGAACTTCTTCCTGATGTCCAATCTCTCCCTCTTTCAGTTTAAACCCGTTACCCCTTGTCCTGTCACTCCCTGCCTTTATAAAAAGTCCCCCCCAGCTTCCTTGTAGCCCCTTCAGGTACTGGAAGGTGCTATAAGGTCTCCTGGAGCCTTCTCTTCCAAACTGGCAGTTCACAAACACTGCCTGACTCCACCTCAAGTCCTGCTCCAGTTTTGCACCAACTGAACTGAAGCAAAGCATTTGAGCCCTCTCAAAATAAATCTTCCAGTAAAGCTATTCTGCTTTCTTTTCAGCATTTGTAACACGTGCTTCACACTCTTCTGATACAGCCAACATCAGCCTAGGAATGAAATATGCTAGATTTTTATTTTCGGAGGTGCAATAAGTCTATTCCACTGTCGACAGCAACTGTTGTGTCAGAATGACAAATGCACACAGCAGTACAATCATGTAGCATCCCTGTATCTTTGTTGAGGTGTGTAGTCCTTGGAGTGTGTCCTAAGTACGACGTACTGCCTCCTTGACGGTGGAGACAGCAGAAGAAGGTTAAGTGATTTGACTGGAGAGAGGAACTGCCTTGCTGAACTTGCCATTCCGTGCTGGTTCCCGTGCTGGCTAGCTCCACATCGAGCACGTTGGTTCATGTTTCCTGATACACGGATAGTCAGAAGCAGAGTTCAGATATAAACAGTGGAAACACTGATTTTTGTTCAGGGACAACCTTCCTTTTCACCCCACAATTTTCCACAAAATAGCCTGATATTTAAAATGTTATTCAGTGTCTCTGGAAATGTGGAAAACAAGGAAATGGACTTACTTTCTCTTCTCCCATCCCTAAATACATAGTTTCCCCAACCATATATTAGGCCATTTCTGAGGTAATACATATAATTCAGTGACAAATCCACTTCAGCCTTGATAATGCCCTTCGTTTTTACTTCAAAACATTCACTGACTCTCATGGATTTGTACTATTTAACACCCAGATAAAGGTAAGCTATCTTTTTTAATAACGATGGATTACATTTTCTCGTTACATGCTCTGATTCAATTGAATTTTTCACTGTGAGCCCATCTATTCCAGAGAAAACAGTAATGCCAGTGTGAGAATAATTGTGGTTATTAGAAAAATAAACAAGATGAAACAAAACCTAACATAAACGGAAATTAAATTACTGCTTTAAATGCCCACTTCTTCCTTCCTTTTGCAGAAGTATCTTTACATTTTTCTTTTCTTTGCAAGTATATTATCAGAAACAATAAAGACTTATTGTCTTTAGATGAGACCTTTTCTACTAGACTGGGGCACTGCCAAACTCTCCAGCAGAGGTGACTGCCAGAGCAGAGCTTCCCTGCCCATCAGCATAGGGCTGTTCCTCTCTAGTACCCCAGGGAGGATGACGCTGTGATGAGATAATAACCCAAAGTCCTCTCGGAAGATGGCCAAGCCAGCTCTCTTTAAGGGGATACTGCAGCGGATGTATTTCTACACATAGGGAATGTGCAAAAGCTCCATTGACTTTCTGGCCCTCGTGGAAGCTCAGTGCATAACATGGAATGTGATGAGTGGTCTGCTGTCCACCCAGCTGTGTCTAGCTTTGGACATCCTATGGGGCTGGGGACTAGTGCATCAAAGCGTTAAATAGCCACTAACTCTGAAGTATCTAGGTCCCTCCCCATTTAGGAAAGCTTTTGACCATATAGCTAAGTCCTACTGAAGTCCACAGGAGTGGAGTGTGCCCCAAATTAGTGAGATATTTAAGTGCTTTGGCTGAACTGTGGCTTTAGTCATTGTTTCTTCATATGGTCAAAAAAGTCATCCCATTAAAATGTGTACTTTAGATGGCTTCTCCACTGAAATTCATCCAAGAAGATTTACACACCCGAATATATTTGGAGATGTTCCTTTGGGCAGAATACCACGCGCCTACACACCTGTCCTGCTCGACAGATGATCTCCAGGGGAGGAGAGCTAGTGAAGATCTGGGTATTTGCTTAGCCACCCCATCTCCGTCATATGGAATTATATAACCTTGTTTTTGTAGGATTACTTTGCTAAAATAATATGAATATCACGTTTTTTCCTCTAAAACATATTACAATATAGTGTTGCCCTGAGAGAGAAAAGGGGAAGATGTGCAGCTCCTCCTGTTTCATTTCCTGCTTTCACGGATTGTTGTGTTACTAAAATATTTTTATTACAGAAGAACTTGAAGCAATATACAATGTTTGTCAGAGGATTATTTATAGTCCCTTTAAGCTGAATTTCTGTAATGAAATCCATTTACAGACATTCCACAGTGCCCTATGGTTACTTGCTTATGCAAATGAAATGTGACCCTTGAAATAAGCCTCTTGCCCTTGCTGTCACCCTCCTTGGCTTCAAAGGTCTACAGACAATCACTTCTTAAGTGAATGGGTTTTTTTTTTTTATTTGGTTTTGAGTGGGGAAAGAAGAAAATGAAAAAAGAAAAACCTTTACATAGCATGGTGTTCTTGCTGAGACTCATAGTGACTAACTAGTTGAACATGTATGTGTGGTAATGCTCATTTATTTTTAGATGCTAACATAGGAATTCTTTACTCACCAACATGCTGCTTAGATTATACTCTTTCAGAAGTAAGATCTTTGCATAAAAATTTCAGAAATGTCCAAGTGATTTAAGTGCCTGGATTTAAATTCATTTCTTCTTCAGTTGTGCTTTGGATTCCTAATTCAAATATCTGGTTTCAAAAGTCTTACTTCTGGGCTCACAGCTGTGCAGTTTCAGCCTGGCATACCTGCAGAGATAATTCTGGAGTGGCCCATGCAAAAAACGATGTATGATTCTGCCCTCTAAAAATGGTCTAATTGTACAGCTCTGCTTGCAGTAACCTACACTGATATAAAGGAGTGAGTGAGTAAATGAATATATAAGATACAGAAAGGAGATGCAGACCCATCTTTTTCAGAGAGGTAGAGAGGATAATGATTCTCCCCCTGTACTCAGCACTGGTGAGGCCGCACCTCGAGTGCTGTGTTCAGTTTTGGGCCCCTCACTACAAGAAAGACATTGAGGTCCTGGAGCGTGTCCAGAGAAGGGCCACA
>NW_010226242.1:20618-20931 GCF_000690775.1 Eurypyga helias
GGTTATCACACACTGGAAGAGGCTGCCCAGGCAGGTGGTGGAGTCACCATCCCTGGATGTGTTTAACAGACGGGTGGATGAAGTGCTGAGAGATGTGGTTTAGTGGTGGACAGATACGGTTGGACTGGATGATCTCTGAGGTCTTTTCCAACCTAGTGATTCTATGATTCTATGATTCTATGATACCTTTTAACAAAATGGGTTATTCTACATCTTCGCTTGTAGTGTGCTGCCAGAAAAATCAAGAAAATGGCCTATACCACAGGAATAAGGGCTACATTTCTCTTTACCTCCTATGCACCATCCGCTTTTA
>NW_010226243.1:0-45528 GCF_000690775.1 Eurypyga helias
ACCATTCTATGATTCTATGAACAAACAACAGTATCACCCCAAACTATGTGTGGGACCATCCCAACTCTCTTCCCTTTACAACGAATGTAAAGAAATCTTGAAATTATTGAGCCATTTTACTAGAAGCTCTAGAAGTAAAAAGAAAAGACACACGTTTTAATAACCAATTTTAAACTCTTGATATAACCACAACTGCCCTGATGCTTCTATAGCATTGTGTGAAAGACAAGCGGTAACTTGGTACGTAAGAAAGATTTATGGTCTGAGAGTTTTAAAAAAAAACTTTGCTCTCATTTGTACATAATTTAAAGCAGTTGAGAAGAAAATATTTTGATCCAAGAAGAGCCATTCTAGGAAAATCAGAGAGATAAATCTTTCAGCTGCAGAACATAGACATAAATCTGTCCACTAAACTTGATGATATAAAAGCTATTCTATCCAGCTGATTCTGCATTTTCACAGGGCAACAGATGCTTCAACATGCCTAGCAGTAGAAACCACAAGAAGTCCCAATTGAACATTAATGTGTCCTAAACAACATTTACTCATATGTCTAATATTCCCTGGACAGATCATACCTTATTAGGCTTTTCACTGGCATACACTGACAAAGGAAAATCCAGGGAGCTCTCAAAGAAACTGGGTGTTATGAGCAATTCATAAGGCTGACCACTGCAAGTTACACTGTATTAAACTGTCTATTCAGCACTGAATTACTCTACCTTGTCTCCTTATTGGGTAGTACCACATTTCATTTGATTAAAAAGTGAATGTTTAATCCACAAGTATGTTACAAACAACATTCAAAGACAGCAGTCTCATGTTTCCCAAAAACACGGCCTTATGTTGCAGAATGCATTTGTGAGGGTTATTTAAAATGCTTGCTAGTGTCCCATGCAATGTAACGACATAGTGCAAAAACAGCCTACACAGAGATACTAAAAATCTGGCACATGGGAGCAGTTTTAAAGAGCGTAGTACCTGAAAATCCTGTCATTTTGATAAAACTCAGAGATACAACTACAGTTTAGGAATTAGCAATTTCTCTGGATTGAACACTTTAGTTCTATTCATCTTGATTTTTCAGTGTTGGATCTCACAAACCTGACAATAAAATGAATGAAACTTACAGGACGCTTTTTAAATAAGCCATACAAAGAAATGCACGCTGTGATAGCAAAACCAACATTTGGACTGAGCAGACCCAATTGCTCGTGTTACTCTGGACACACCACACTCTCACACAGAAAAACTTTGGATGACGGATTCTCACGCTGCTGACAAGATGAGGTCAAGTTCACAACGCAACACCAACTAACTCTTCAAGCAGCTCAACCATGCTTGTGTTGTGACACAACGCTGCTCTGTATCAGGGTGTTTCCTCCTGACTGAATCTCTGCACCATGTTTCCTTGTGCGGTGTTTGGCCCATGGTACGGCTGCACCTTGGCCACGCTCATGGCCTCAGCTACTGAGCTGCTTTGCTGGGGCACTGTGTTAAGTGGGAAGTCCTGGCTTGTAACTAGGGTGCAAACTGCACTGCTCTTCTGAAAATACCTTTACCATTAATACTTTGATCAGGCGCCACAAAATATTGTACGATTTGCCTAGTTTTATGCTGTTTAATTTCAAATTAATTTTTTCTCGTTATGTAATTCTGGTATTAACCAGGGGTTTTTAATTAAATTTAGTATCCATTATCAAAAGTCAAGCTGTCACTGTACAAACATCCCAGTCTTAATAACATTTGGAAAGCTTTGCATTACTGTTTTTTACAGAAATTCCTATGCTCTTTTGCTATTTTATTCATCAAATGAGGAAGACGAAAGCCAAGGATGTCCTTGAATACTCAGCGACAGAAAGCTGAATCAGTTGACACAAGATAGCCACTACAAGGTGAAGGGGCAAGCTCATTTTTCCATCTGTTTTTATTGAACACACCCTTTGTGAAATGTCATGGTCAAGGGCAGTTAAAAATTAATGTCATTCTAATCTTCTTTAAACACTTTAACTTGTTCAGTTAAATGTGTCAGACAGGAAACTATCCATAAACAAATTTGGGATGTTAAATTACTAAGATAGCTGTGATTTCCTTCTTTTGCAAAATCTCATTACTAGCTGCAATATTATTTCCACTCAAGGAAGTCACTCTACAACACCAAGTATTTTCACATGCATTGAAACATGTAGACTACACAAGTCAGCGGATGTTTGCTTTGGCAAAGAACTGAACTTCCTCTGTTTCTCTGAATACAATGTAATCCTCCTCATTTATGTCTTCATTTTGGGAGGGGCAAAAACCAACACAAAAACCTCAAAAACTTAAAAATCACACTTTAAAACCACCACAAACTGATTTGCTACTAAGATTCATTTATTCTCTAGCAAAGTTAAACCAATAAAGGCAAAAACCACCTCCAGATTTTCATCTAAAATTTGTGCTTACCTTTTTAGTTAGAGCAATGCAATTAATAGAACAAATGAACATTAATAAGAGTTTAAAACACTTAGTAGGACTGCAGCTCAGTATTTCTTTTGACAACTTTGTCAATGAGTTTGACCTTATCAATGTCATCTCCTTGAGTCACTGCCTTTGTGAAAGGCACTGGCATAAGGATTTTACACATCGTCTTTTCTTCCTCAGCCCCACATCCAGGATTACAAGCTGGCTGACCGGTTGGTCTGCTTGTCTGTCCTTAAAAATCTGCAAGATGTTATGAGCCAGCTGAGGATCTGCAAAATTTATTTTGCAACTTTGTCCAATTCTCTGCTGAAAGGACAGGCTGTAGGCTAAAATCTGTTAGAGCTAGAAAGTTGAAGGCAGTCACACCAACGTTTGGCCAGGAATGATGAAAACCATACACCTTCTACTGCCGCTAAGCAACGTACCTCCCTGGAGCTTCAGTTTTCCTCTACAGTTAAAACCTTCTTCTGCAGAGACAGCCAAGTTAAATTTCTAGTGCTTAGTGTAACTCCTAGGCAATCACCTCAGAAGTCTTCTCACTTTAGAGAAAAACACACCTGACTTATTTCCACTGTTCAACGCCCTTGTATCAGCCCTCTCCATTTGCAGGCACACGGAATGCCTGGGAAACCTGGTGTGGGCAATAAGCCAAGTGATAGTTTCCAATTCCTTTCCAATTTCACAGAATCATAGAATGGTTTGGGTAAAAAGGGACCTTTAAAGATCATCTGGTCTGTGCCATCCCCTCCCACTGCCTCCTGCAAATTTCCACTCAAGTCTAGTTCCTTCCAGCACTTATGAAGGGCAGCCAGAAGCCCCTACTTCCACAACCTTCAGAAACCAAGAAGAGGGGGGAATAGCAAAATGGTACCACAGTGTCAGGTAGAAGTATTACCAGGGACTGGAGTGTAACACGGCTCTACATCAAGCTATGCCCCACGAGTGTAAGATTTTTATCATCCAAAATCAGGAACAGACTCTGCTGCAAAGATCTGTTAGAGAAACCCACCATGTGTCATCACCAAGTGTCAGTGACAAAGATCTGTTAGAGAAACCCACCACATGTCATCATCAAGTGTCAGTGACAAAGAGCTGAGCAGGGCTCAGGGGTTGTCTGTTGAGCTATCATATTCTGATGAAGATACAGACACTGCAAACAAAACGAGGTGCCTATTTATCCCAGCTACCAGTACCATCCATCCTCTAAAGAGATGAAAAACTGAAGTGGTAGGCAGTGAGAGGGACTGGATTTGCATTCTCCTCTCCCCATTTCTATTATTTTTGGGACAGAACTATGAATATAACTCAAATGAAAAATAGCTGGAAGTAGCAGAGAACAGTTTTTACTAGATTCTACTTGTTATGTTTTTCCTTGCTTTCTTATTTGGCTAAACAATTACCAGAATGCAACGTTATTAAGCCATTAAATTAAACCTGATTTAAACGGCAAGCATGTAGTTAAAATTCTTCTATTATATCATTTTTGACCTTTTTAATTTAGGAACTAAGAAAGGTGGAGTTATAAGTAAAATCTGAAAAGCAACACAAACCCAGTTTCTAAATGAAGCGTGATGTTAGGGTAATTTTTCATTGCTTACTGAATGCCAGTGCTTCAGAAGCCTCCCTGATTAAAATTATCTTTGTCTATTAACTTCCCCTAAATACCTAGCCCAACAAAGCCTAATAATTACTTGACACATAACTTTCTCTTTAATGAGAGTTAAAGCTGATGATGACATCAGCCTGTCCTATTTGTCTGTGACTTGCAAGCCAGATGAAGTTTACTTACTCAATGTTGCAACCCTGCCAAAATTCAGGGCTACATAGAACAGTATGTTCGGGCCCTGATGTCTTGCCAGTTTTCAATGAAGTGCTTGACAGAGACCACATGTGGAGGTCAAGTGATACTATCATGATCTCACCAGATGGTAAGTTATGGTATTATTCCCAAGGCAGGTAGTATAGTCTGTTCAGAAACAGTTGGCAGGTGATCCATGAACTCACAGCCAGAAGTAACTGGATTATTGCAAAAGATCAAGAACGTTATTGATGCTGGTGAAAAGACTATTCCAAGAATTCTTCTTGCACGTAATTCAAAGACTAAATTCTCAAGATGTATGTTTTCTTGAAAAGAAAAAAAAAAAGATATATTTTATTAACTGCTACCTTAAATCAGAATCCTGTCAAACAAACCTTGTATTCTTGCATGATTATTATGTGATGTATGCTAAATGGTGAAATAAAGGCACTCCAAGCTCACCTTGCTTGGGTTCTTGCAACATATCAAGGACCAACAGATCGCTCTGATGTCAATTCAGAGGTTGTATCGACCCAGGTTAGAGGGCAGGACAAGGCTACTTTGCAGAGAACATGAAAGCAGACCATTTGAAGATGACGTTCTCCCACCCCTCTACAATAACAGCCCATCCAAGTTAAAGTCTGAAACACTCGGCACTTTACACAGTCCAGCCTTCAGTTAAAGCTGGTAAGCAATTTAAATCACTATTGAACTGACATTGCTACTGTTTCCTAAGTTGCAAAAAAATAACTATTTCTAGATATTACAAGATAGATATTTTAGATAGATATTTCTAGATATTACAAGGCTTTTTACAAGAGCCTGTAGTGATAGGACAAGGGGTAATGGGTATAAATTGAAATCCGGGAGGTTTAGATTAGATGTCAGGAAGAAATTCTTCACAGAGAGGGTAGTGAGGCACTGGAACAGGTTGCCCAGAGATGTTGTGGATGCCCCATCCCTGGATGTCTTCAAGGCCAGGCTGGATGTGGCTTTGAGCAACCTGGTCTAGTGGAAGGTGTCCCTGCCCATGGCAGGGGGGTTGGAACTAGATGATCTTTAAGGTCCCTTCCAACTCTAACCATTCTATGATTCTATGATTCTATATGCAAAATAAAGCCACACAGTGTACTCCTTTTATGCAGCAGCAGCCTTTTTCCCAAGTTAAAGAAGCAGTATCCTCCTTACAGAAAAAGACATAATTTTAAAGCAGACTTTAAAATTCCAAGTTCCTCTGGTGCAAAATCCGATCATTGACCACAAACTTTATCTGAGTAAAGACAGAATCTCAAAGGATCAGGGTAAAGGCGGTCTTACTTCCCCTTGCACTTGAGATGCTGCACCTTCTGGCTAGCATCAAAACCTCCACTGAAATTTGACACTAACATCCTCATTCATACTGGCACAACGTCAGAAAAAAATAGAATCAACTGCCCTTAATCACTTTTGACTAAGAAAGCTTAAGATTCTCTTTAATTAATTAATCACACTGGGACACCTTACTCTATTTAACATTATGGGAAAATAGAGTTGGACAATAAGTATATTAATTACAAATTTAAAGAGGGCTGGGGGGCAGGGGGGAACAGACACAAAACCTCCTGGAAAATAAGTTGGTTGTCTAAAAAAGTAAGTTGCCTGAAGTTATTAAAACACTTCCTGAAATTTTGGGTTCCAAGTGGGACAAGTGTTGCTGGTAAATAAATGTGCAGCAACACACAGTTGAGCACTGGGAGCTCTGAAGAGGATGGGTGGCAATTTGGACTCAAACGATGGTTATTTCTTTAGATGTAAGGAGAAGAAAATGCTTTATATTATATTAAAATGAAGCATTCCCTTAACTGTTACTCTTTGAAGACACTGAGAAAGTAGTCACTACAGCGCATGTATCATCCAACTGCAGCCTTTGGTAACTATTTTAAAAGAATTAGCATGTTTGATTAAGTGTGCATACACCATAACTAATTTTTAGAGCTATTTTTCTCATAAAAAGAGGTACAAATTATTGCCTTTCACTAGTGGCTTTTTTTTGAGCCTTCCTAAATTTGCTGCTATACATGACAGCAAGATCAGCTTTCAGCCACCATTGCACTTTTCCCTCTTTTCTTTTAATTTGGGCCTGCATCATTTATCCAAACTAGAGTGTACTTGTCTAGCTAAATTAAGCATCCAGACCGCAGAGCAAACATTGTATGATGTTCTGTCAGCTGGTTTCATGTTTGCCATCTGAGCATTGTTTTGTCAGACATGAAAAGAACAAGTCTGGATACTTCTCATTCAGCTAACTGAATGTCACGTTTAAGGCTCTTGAGAAAAAAATGGACGAATCACCTTCAAATTTGAAATTAATTTTTCTGTGTTCAAATTTGTCATTCATTGCAGTGTAGGGCTTTTAAGGACCACAGACCTCTTCTACTACTCACTCTTGTTTCTGCTGATTGGTTCTGGTACATCTTGATAATGGACTCTGCAGTAGGATAGCACTAGCCAGGTTCAGCTCCAGTGCAAATATTAAATAGATAAAACTTTTCAGGTTTATAATGCACTGCAAAAACCATTGTTTCTATAAAATTTAATTTAGTATGTCATCACAGAATTTCATGCCTGTGAAGGGCAACAGTTTGTACATTGCTTTTTCAACACCAGGCCATTACCTGAGAGTTGTTAAGAAAAGCTCCACCCTTACACACTCTTCTTAAAGAGATAATACCCGATCCTTTCAGAAAAACTGGATAGGATCCAGGAAAGCAGCATGCTGTAAGAGCTCAGTCGGACTTGTTATCTCCTGAAAGGTAGAAATAGCATCATTTGCTAAGCAAAACAACGGCCCCATCACTGCACAAGATGGAAGTGCTGCAACAATTCTTTCCTCAAAAGACTTGCAATCTAAAGAATATTTGGTGGGAACCTGGATCTGACACTGATTTCAAATGGAATGGGACCAGGTCTTTCCTGCTGCTTTTTATTTGGTCACTGGAAGGCACATGTCTACTAGAGTGCACTGGACATCACCCACCCTAAAGGTCTTTGCAACCAAAACAATTCTATGAAAAAATACAGATCACAGCTACCTGTAATTTCAGGTGCATACCTGCATCACAGTATTTTGAGATGCAGCCAAAGGGTGGGCTGCAAATACGGCTCTCAGAATCCTGTAAGGTTCTTAGATACTGCGGTTACAATACTAAGTTGTAAGGTACCAGGCAAGTTGCTTGAGGGTTCATGCTGGAAAATTTTTATTGCTCACATGCTTCACTGGCAAAAAGTATGGCCTCATTTTGCAAGGGCAAAGTTTTGCACTTCTGAGCCCAAAATATAGACAGTGATGATTTGGAATAGCAACCAAAGACAGCTGTTTCTGTTTTTAACGAGACACGTTGCCTGGTTATCAAATTACGAGTGATAAGACCACCTAGTGAAGTCATTGAGAATGCTGCCAGTGACTTTCCTGGAGTGGTATCTGATTATATGAGACAAACATTTAGGTATGAATCTCTTCCATATTCTCCAAAAGTAACTGTACTGGGTTAGATCAAGGGTTCTGCTCAGGCTTCTGCCTCAGACTGTGGCAAGCACCTAGACGACAGCAGAAGAAAATGGAAGGTATGTTGGATACAACCTTCTCCCTAATACTTTTGCAGCCACTAACCATCTTCATGTCAGGTACTTCCTGGTGTGGTTTATACTTAAAAATTCGCAGCATTTGTTCAGTCTCCTCTTGAGCCCATGTAAACTTTTAGCACCCGTATCTACCCTTGGCAAGAAGTTCCACAGACCTACTGCTTGCATGAAGAACTACACTCTTTGGTTTTGTGGTCTGCCTGTTTCCTACCAGCTTCAGACACTCTTGTAACAGCTGGATGAACCAGCAAATCCCTATGCATAGTCTTTATGCCACTTTTTCAAGATG
The DNA here is from genome assembly GCF_000690775.1 of Eurypyga helias. NCBI lineage: Eukaryota > Metazoa > Chordata > Aves > Eurypygiformes > Eurypygidae > Eurypyga > Eurypyga helias. The sequence goes on from NW_010226243.1 coordinate 8,172, forward strand.
AAGAATCATGGTTTACTCCAGTTGTACAGCTGTCCCTGTATTAAGCTACTCCACACCTCTGATCACCCAGGATGCCCTTCCATAAGTCTCTTCCCATTCCATAACATCCTCCTGAAACAAGGAGGAGACTACCGCAGTATTTAAGACAACATAGTAAAGCTCACAATACAGTGATGCGATAAAGTTCTCTTTTTCTCTCCTAAAATGCTCTGCACCTGATTTTTTTTTTGGATTGCTGTTGAGCTTTGAGCTGACTTTTTTTCAAAGACATGTGTCTTATGATCCCAAGATCTTCCTAACTACTCACTGCCAGCTGAGAGACCTGTATTTTACAAGGTATTAGGGAAAATTGAGTGGTCGTTTCATGTGTATCACTTCACACTTACCTACACAGAATTTTACTTGCTTTCACCTGCAAGAGCTGCCAGCACTCAATCTCATAAGGTCTTTCAACAGTTGTTCTACATACTCAGGCTCTGTCCTGACTATCTGGATAACTCAAGTACCAGCAACGAACTCTAAGTCACTTTACTGTTATTTTTTCCAGGTCACTTCTTAATATGATGAATATGGATCCTCAAATACTCCAAAGTTGTTGCAACATTCCACCACTAAATAAGTGGATCACTTACTCCTAAGCCACGATTCCTCTTTTCTTTACAGTCAGCTATTTAAGAGTAAGATGACCTTCCTCTCTACGGAATGGAGACTTGCTTTCCTTAAGAAATCCCCATTGAGGGATCTCAGTGGAAGCTTTATGGAAACCCAGACAGACTGTATCAACCAGATCACACATATCCATCTGTTTGCTGAATGCATCATGAGCATTCTAAGGGAGTTGTAAGGTAGGATTTCTGTTTTACTAAAGCTGTATTTACCCTACTCATTATCTTCATTGAGACGCCAATTAATTTATTTCTCTATTGTATTTCTAGTAAAATTTCTAGTACACAAGCCACATTAAGAGGGTTACAGTGTTCTTGATTTCCCTTATACTTCACAAAAAACAACTCTACTTCCACATTTTTTCTCTGAATTTCCTTAAGAAAATCCGAAGTGGCAACACTATCCCTTAATATTTTCTCTAATTCTTTTCTCCCCACAGCAGAAAGAGACTTAATACATATACAGTGATTTTATATAACCTTTTCCCTTTCAGATAGCACTACAGTCTCTGGTGCATCATCTTGAGTATACTTTGCACAGCTACTGCTCCAACAAAGGAACTAGAGCGCACTCCTTAGACAAAGAAACTAAAGTGCATTCCTAATCTATGCTGTTGGACAAGCTTGACGTTCATTATCTGCCTATGCGGGCAACCTTAACCTATGAAAAATGTAAAGCAAAGTTAACTGTGTTACCATCCTAGCAGAACAGTAGGCAGTTCTCTGGCCAAAGAGCGAGGCAGAGTTTATGTCAATGTGGCAAAATAAATTCTTTTTATATGTCTATATGAGGAAAGGAAAAAGACCCCAGCTTATCCATAAACTCTCAACGTCTGTAGAAATGCGTAAGTTATGTAATTAAGCTTCTAAATAAAATTTCACAGAGAATGACTGCAATAAAAGCCCCAAAGAGAGTTGGATACTAAGTATTTACAGTCTACTACATCCAAAGTAAGCGATTGCTACATGAATTTGACGTGAAATACAGATAAATAAATACAATCTCAATTTTTAATGGTTTTATCTGTTAATTCTGTATCTATTTGAATTAACACAGAGATATTCAGCTACTCTGACCTTATCAAAATACTGCCTCAAGCCAATTGTTTAAGAAGCCCCCAGCCTCTTGATCCAGCATCATACAACATGCATGCCAGCACGTAATACCCAAACTCTAATACAAAAGCTAGAAAGAGAGCATGACTTGACTTTCTTAGCAGCTGTACTACCCCACTATCATCTCAAGAGCTCCAGGAATTAACATTAGGTTTATTCTTAAACCACAAACAGACATTTCATACATTCTTGAGTACCTGCTGACTTCTTAAAAAAAAAAAAAGGCACTTATAAATGAGCATAATTTTATGCTTTTTCGATGTGAGCATAAAATTATTTTTACACAATTCTGCTTACACAATTTCAGTACTGTGGAGAAAGTGCTTCATTAATAAAGGTGCGATATCGCTGCCCCCATCAAAAAAATGCTGCTGAGAGATACCACACGTTTGACAGAGTTCTAACAGGTCTGCCACCAAACCTGGAGAAGATCATAGCTAACACACATGATATCCTCTGTTAACGAACAAAGACAAAGGAACTTTTAAAAATAACATGCACCATTCACGTTTCAGGCCTTCTTCATACACAGAAAGCAAACCAAATCAGAACAAACTAAAAAGGTCTATAAACTCTGTCACTAAATTCTTCTTCACATTTTAAAAAAATTAAAAAGCCAGTCAAGTGGACTCCCTTCTCTCCTCCTTTGGAACAAATCTCGCTTTCATGACCTCAGGGAACTTACAAAAACCTGAGGAGTGACCTAGAGGACGCACTATTTTGTAGAAGTAAAGACACATTCTGAGAAACAGCTTTTTCCTACAACAGAAACTGATTCATTGCATCCTTCCTCAGAACGTGAAAAAAGTATCTGTTATTCTCAAAGGAGACTTCTGGATGCTCCACAGAGGAAAAAAAAAAACCCAAAGCAAAACAAAAATACATTCACAGACCACTTCAGGGAGAAAGGAAATGTGTCATAAGAGAAAGGTTGAGAAGACCTCACCCAGAAGACCTCTGAGTCAAAAGAAACCTCCCTTCCTTTCTGAAAGATGATAAAAAAAACATGCACTTGTATCTTGTTGACTTCTACCAGACATTTCTGGCTTAGGTGTAACCTAGGAAGGGGAGATAACTAATCTGAGTCCATTCACCCTTTCGTTGAATTCTAGGTTCCTTATTAAAACAGAATACGTGTCAGATGGTCTCCGCTGTGAACTACTCGTTACCGTTCATCTTACAGAGAAGTACAGAAAAAAAGGATAAGGTAGAAGGGAACTAAATACCTATAGCAGAAGGCTATTCTGCTACAGTAGGAAAAATAAACAACTCCTCCCACAGGCAGGACTAGAAAAATTTGTAGAAAAGCAGGATCAACCAACTATGCAAACCTAAAGCAATTTTAAACTCTTCCTCTCGCGACACAGGATTCTGATCAGAGTGGGGTTTTCACAATGATGAATCACAGCAGATGCACAAAGGAAGAGGCAGAAAACAGTAAGCTGGTAAGAGTACAGTGCCTATAGAGGCGATCACAGGAGACATTCATAAAGCAGGTTTTAGACGACGGCCTACAATAAATCTCAGTTCTGTAGGTAATTGCAGCAGATGTTCTCATCCAGTTGTGTGATTCTTCTGTCCCTTAACCTCCCTACAGTTGTAGTGCCTGCAGGTATCGTGACTCTCCCATAAAATGATGTTTCTGGTAGTCCAAGAAAAGTTGTGAGGAAAAAAGACTGTTATCCACACCAACACAGGTTCCTTCTAAGCATTCAGCTGTTTCTCAGAAGGAAAGCCAACTGCAGGAATATTATTATTTGAAATGCCAGGTTTATCCCGAAATACCCAGGCCTAAAGTAGATCCAAGAAACTTCAACTCACAGGGCACGCAGATAGAGCGCTCTACTGATGGCAACTTTACTGACACAGCATACGAGGAACGTACCTTGCTCTACACTGTTCTACAGGATCAGTATTCATGGCTTTAGGGCTTAAATTTGCAGCCACAGGGAAATATGTCACTTTGAAAACCTGAGGAGAACAGCAGTAACAGCGTGATTTAATACCAATCAAGATTATCCTTGCAGTCAGCTAACCACGAATCTGTGGCATTAGATTATGAAGAAATATGGTGGAAGAGGGGTAATCACTTTGTGCAAACATGCAAGGAAGATATCTGTGCAAAAAAAACCTGCTATGCTTGGGGGACAACAGTGGAAGAAATGCTTGCTTTGCTCAGATTTTTATATAAACAATCTCAATTTAAATTCCTTTTGCAACAGAAGGTGGCATAGTGAAGAATAATATGATATTAAAATCACAGTGGCCAGATACTGAGTTGCTGAGCAACCAGACGTAGCTTCTGACATCTTAAAAGTTCAGAAAACGTCAAGCTACTAGCTCAGCTTCCTAAATACAAGCAGCTGAGCTAACCATTTCTGAAAATCTTGGCCACTGTTTTAAAATACATTTTGCTTCTTTAGAAGATAATGAGTCACATTTACAAGTGGCTTCCAAGTCCATGCCTGTAGCGTACACACATACAGACGGGAAATTTTGAGAACTGCAAATTCAGGGGCTGCCTCTGGAAATTTGGGTGAGACTATGGTTCAATAACAATTTGAGCAAATTTAGTATGTTAATTGTGATTTCAATATAATTTCAGTCATATATTTTCTTCACTGCCTGTCCTTTATTTTTACTACTTGAACATCATTCTGTGGTTCTTGCTGGCAGAATGAATTCCAGGTATGTTTTCACTCTATGTTCTGCTCATTTGCAGTATCATTTAAGTATTTCAGGATTACCGGCAGATGGGCACAAATTCAACGGCTTTCAGCAGGTAATTTCAGTTGAGTATTTCCTCCTTTTGACAAAACTCTTAATTTGCTCAGTCAACCAGACCTAAGCTTTCAATCACTGATATATCCCATTTATATTAGTTTACCTATAAAAGGACAGTGAACAGTACTGTAACACATATTCTGTTGTGACGAAGGCATCCCTACTAAAGGCATGAAAAAGTTCCTAAATGGCTAGGATGCCTAACGCAGTGTCCTGCCAGCTCCGTGGCACTCCTGTCACTGACTGCTGGCAGAATTAGAACTCTTTCTCAAGTGCAATATGCACTGGAACAGAACATGCATCGTGGGAGGCGGCTGTCTCCAAGAGGAGTACAGAAACACTTGAAAAGGAAAAAAAAGAATAAAACCCATGTGGTAGTCAGTATTAGAAATCATCAACTAAGACGGCAAACCCAACATTTCCTCATTTTTAATTTCCTTGTGTTTAATAAGACGTACAGCAAATACTGAAAGTATATTTTTTTATAGAAGCTAGAAATTTTGCAAATTTTTAATGTGAGTACCTTACTTTCTCCAGGGAAGATTAATGAAAGTCTCATTTGTATTTGTTCATGTTAAAATGATTCTCTTAAAGCTGAACTTCTCATTTAGGCATAACATTGGTCAAAAATAAACTGGATGTAGAGAGAAAGAAACATGTCAGCAACGATCCGAGCAAGACTCTGACTCGCTTTGGCTGCAATATTCCTTCTTATTCATGTGACTAAGCCTTTTGAATTAGTAAGTTATTCTTGGAGAAAAAACATCAGCCCTGATAAAACACTAGGGGCAAGCAGTCTGCTTTAAAGGTATGGCCTTGACCAGAAATAAGGAGTCAGCAACGGTCCTCAACAATCCAAGTTTGAGAACTAAATGGAGAGGAGAAGAACACAAGAAGCTGGACAAACCCCACGGTATGTCACATACGTTAGTTTGTCTACAGCAACCTCCAGGAAACTACATAAACATGGAAATAAATCTGAAAATTGTTTTTGCTTATAATGGTACCTTCTGAAAGTGAGGCCAGTGCCTCAAATGCGCTCAAAGCCACGATACAATATTTATTTAAACCCACTGTCTTGCAGTATTACATCTAAGATTACAATCTATGAAACAAATGTTAAATGTTGTATTTGTTATATTGCCTCATTCTTTTACTAGTAGAGAGATTTGACTAGCTAGTAACAAATCCCAAATGTCTCCTGTTACATCTACATACTATATGAAAGTGTTTCTGTGCTGAAAATCACAGCAGCTGAAACAGCACATGGCTCCTTTACCACAGCCTACAAGTCACATTTCTGGCTTCTGGAGTTGTCAGCAGGGCTGTTATACAGATGAAGGCACTGAAAAGTCCTCTTCTAATTCTGATGTCTCCAAAAAGCGTCATGATTTTATCCTGAATAAACCACTTGACTTTGTAGAAAAGGATCTTACAGAAAGCCCCTGAGCTTTCTTTATCATCCACCCTCACCCCAATTTCCGTACTTCCCCATACACACTAAAAAAAAAAAAAAGGTAATGATCCCCATAAACTAATTCACCAATGCACAATACTCATGACCTCCAAAAGACTCAAATACTCAATTCTACAGTTCTTCCAAGAAATGACTTAAACACATTTCTTTTTAAGAGAGGTCAATGAATAAGCCTCTGAGGAGGTGCGTTTTGTTCTGTCAGACTGCACATGACTTTTCTCTGTTTGCTCTATCTAAATACTCATAGTTTTCTCATATATTTTGTCAATATGGTGCATGCTTTTTGGGGTGGAAACTCAGTTTGCACTACACCTACCATAAGGTGGCCCCATATTCTGCTAGCACATCATCTGAAGTGCTGTGACAGAGAACAGACATGGTTTGCAACGGGGTTCAGTTTTTCCTCACCCTCTACACTGTTCTGCTCTACTCTCCGGATGGTGTGGGCTCTGTGTTCCAATTTAAGAAAGGAGGGGACCTCCTTGCTTCTAAAGCATCCAACTTTCTGGATTTCATACCCAAAATGTTACCATACCTTCACCTCTTGAAGAATATTTTTTTCAAGTGACTTGTCATTGTTCTCAATAGCATCGCTTGGGAGATGTTTGAGAAAAAAGAAGGGGAAGTCTCCAGAGAAGAAATCTCCTTTCTTTGACTCTGTGTTCCTTTACAAACTACTCAGTGCATGTTCAGCACGCTCTGAGACATGTGCTCTCAGCAGAAATGAGTATTTTCTAGAGGATATTTAGAACAGTTACAGAAGGAACACTACTTCTAAACAGACATGAAAAATGAATGAGGTTGCACTAAAAAGTAATTAAAGTTACTGCAGGGGCCTTACCCCGAAGGAGGTAAATGACTGTAAACCCCACAGAAACAAAAGCTGCAGTATGGTAAGATTATACTGCAGTAATCCACCCACCCAGAAAAGCAAGTGGAGAAAACCTAAAACGTAAATTAAAACACACCAATCTTCATACACATGGAAATTCTTGATGGTAACCACTAGGCAGGCAGATGAGATATATATCCCTAAAGCATTATCTATGCTGAAAAGAAAATGGAATGCCCTGGAGCTTAACAATGGGTTAAAAATAACAGGCTTACTGGGTTGGAAAGTTCAAACTATAGGTATTCACAACAGCTGCAGTATGTGCTTTTCTACACAACCAGATAGTTAAAAAAGAAAAAAATAAAACCAACTCTAAAAGTTCAGAATACCACCTTTTCCATTTTCTATTAATGTGCTACTAGAAATAAACATGTTCCCCTTTTGCAGGATCTTCCTGTTAGTAACAGTTGCACATAAATAAGGTTTTCTAAACAAACATCTTATCTTTTTATGGAAGGAAGTCCATTAATAAGGAATTGACGTCCTTCCCTGAAAGAAAAAAAAAAAAAAATCAGTGCTAATTCTTTCCCATAAACTAAAGAAATAAACTTACACCCTGAGATTTTATACTCTATTTTCACAGCAAACTGGATAGTCTGCACGTAGATAAAATAGACCTGTTTGTGTTTTCTTATAAACAATATCCCTGTTGCTACCTTGCCACATAATACTGAACAATTAATCTCTTCCCTCAGTTTTTGATTGCTTCATGGAACTTGTGCTTCATTTCAACTGCACTCCCTGCATTCTTGTCTGAACTACGCAGCAGCCTGCGAGCAACTTTCAGCCTGGGAGCTTCAGAAGCACGCCGTAAGTGTTTAGTGTTTGGACATATCCAAACATTTTCAGAAAGATGTCCTTTACCCAGCAAATGAAGCCAAACAGACTCTGGCAACTGTGCTCATAATTTACTGTGCTCTTCATTGGCTCTGTCAGCTACTCCGGACATTTCTGTTGCCCAATATTTATTTTGTCATGGAAAATCCTCTGATGCAACATTCCTCTGTTTCCCTCCTTCAAAATAGCTTTTCCTTTACACTAAGAGAATTTGAAGTTGACACTGTACTGTATGCTACCTGCACTAAATAAAATACATGCTTTTCTCTCAGTGGCTTCAGAAAGCCAGCACTTTAATCCATTTGCAATGATGCTGAAATTAGAAATGTTAACATGTTTAAAGAGAGTTTAGGTTTTCAGGTTTTTTGTGCAACACAATTTAAAATCTCAACGCCACACTGCATGGAGATAAGCCTAAGAGAAAGGCAGAATAACAGTCTCTGATTACCACACTTGTATAAACTCAAGAATTATAATGCCATAGTCTTTTTGCATGAAAAAATCTATTTATCTTAAACACATCGAATGTTTAACTCTGGGGGACACAAGAAACCTCATCAAAATATTTACAGTAGGAATTTCGAAAGAAAATTTTTAAGAAGGAAGTGCACCAAATGTTGCAAGAAAATATTCTTTCGCTTCAGCCATGTCTACAAATGATTGTGATTTCAAAGGCATGTATTCCAATTGTGAAAGATGAAGTGCCCCTACATTCCAGCAATCACACTTCTAGATATCCTAAGAATGGGAAAGTAAGATTCCACAATCCTTTACTGAAAGCGTGTTATCATCTTTGCTTACAGAATGTCCAGAGGAGGCCACGAAGATGCTCAGAGGGCTGGAGCACCTCTCCTAAGATGAAAGGCTGAGAGAGTCCGGCTTGTTCAGCCTGGAGAAGAGAAGGCGCCGGGGAGACCTCATTGCAGCCTTCCAGTACCTGAAGGGGCTACAAGGAAGCTGGGGGGGGACTGTTTACATGGGCCTGTAGTGACAGGACAAGGAGTAACGGGTTTAAATTGAAAGCGGGGAGGTTTAGATTAGAGATCAGGAAGAAGTTCTTCCCGGAGAGGGTGGTGAGGCACTGGAACAGGTCGCCCAAAGAAGCTGTGGATGCCCCCCCCCTGGAACTGTTCAAGGCCAGGCTGGATGAGGCTTTGAGCAACCTGGTCTAGTGGAAGGTGTCCCTGCCCATGGCAGGGGAGTGGGAACTGGATGATCTTTAAGGTCCCTTCCAACCCAAACCATTCTGTGATTCTATGCTGCACTGGAGAAGGCACTTAATGTATGCCTTACTGCAGATAAATACAAGAGTGACAGCGAGTGAGGCTAAGCACTAGACTCCTTGTCCTCCACTACACTGAACTCTAAGATTCCTTCCTGACTCTGTTTTGTACCACAGTTTGCTTTCTAGAGATCAGTCTATTCTAAAGGTGACAAACCCTAAGCAGACAGAGTCAGTCCACATTACAGAACCTTGAAGGTATCGGTTCCTTGCATTATTTGGCAGCCATACACAGCTTTACACAGTGACTTGTACAGTTTACATTCAGAATGCAGTACTGCTTGTTGGCGGTGGAACCAGAAGTCATAATGTGCTTGCGCATGTTTTGCAACATACGTACCTGAATGTCACTATCAAAACAAGAACAATTTCCTTTTCCCTTAGCTCTATTCTTTTCAAAGGGTTAGGTTCTCAGAAAGGTTTCCCCATATTTTTGTTGAATTCTTGATAGCTGTACTGCGGAACAGTGACCTTTTTTAAAAGCAAAACCAGAGCACTGCTTTAAAAGGTCACATGGCACAATTCAGAAAGCAGAGCAGATCTTCTGGTATCCTACAGCAGCACTGGAAAAAGGTATGTAGGCAACAGCCTGACAAGTATCTGGGCAAAACAGCACCCTGAAGACTTCTGTCAGTGATTAGAACTGTCACCCATTTTCCAGGACTGCGTGCACCAATAAGGATACCTACTCCCGCTATAAAATTTCCATCTTTTCTGCCTTATTCTTTATTCAGCCTCCTTCTATTAGCATAACACTTCACAAAATCCTTCTGATGCTGAAAGACTCGTTAATGGTAGAAAGCTAGGAGCAGTCTCAAGAAAGTTCAGTAAATATGTACGCAACTGCAAGACGTTTGATTGTTTTATTTTGTAAGATCAAGAGTTGATCTGCAGTTAATGGCTGGCCAAAATATCTGTCAGTGACCCTAGCTCTGATGAGCGAAGTGATGGCAGCCAGCCCATGAAGCAGGGCAGCCCATTCCATGCTCCCACTTACCCGTGGTGCTGGCTTTTCTTGTCCGCTCATCTCCATGTGCTGCAACGCAGGTGTCGAAACTGGTGGAGGAGGTGCTCTGCGCTTTTTCACTTCTGGGTTTGCTGTCATTCCTGAGATGTTTCCAAGGGATAGTGAGGGACCCAGGCTACCGGAACGAGAATTCACCGAAGGGGAATTTGGTGCTGTGGAAAAACCCTGCAAATGGATCAACATCTTGGATTAGCATCACTTTTTAAAAACAATAGGAAAGAAAGAAGAAAAACAATACACATCTGGTTACCATTTCAACAATGATATGAATAATCATGTATCTTCCTCTGCCAAAATTGCTGAATTGCAAACTGTAACTTTTGGAGACTTCTAAAGGTCAACTGGAACAAAGCTTACAGGCAATATTAATAACTCAGGAGGCACGATGAGCAGAACGAGGCCTTAATACATTTTTAAATTAATACACAAACAGAAATATATGCAGTCATATAGTAGTAAATCTACAAATAGGACAGACTAGGAAACGTGATAGCTTGAAACTGTGCGGGTTTAGTTTAGTTTTGACACGTAAATTTTTGAATCTGCTAATAAAGATCTTGCAAATACTTTTCCCTCAAAACCTGTGAGTCACCTTTTACTATTCTTAATTAAGAGAAGTTTCCATATTAAATTGAAGATTTTACTTTTTAATTAAGTTATGAGACGGTCACTTCTCAGGAATGGCTTCTGTGAAATCACCACTGATACCAATCCACCACGAGCTGGAGCAGGATCCAAATTCTGGAAGTGCAGGGCGATGACCACGGTTGATAATGCTGTACTTACCACAACAGAACATGCTACCGCACTTGCAACACTCACCCACTGAGGACATAAAGCTCTCAGGCAGAATTGTCCAAGACCAGAGAATACATGCTGACAGTAAACCCAAGGTCACCACAAATCCAATCACTTTCCAAATAAAAGAGGTAGTTCTTCGAACCTAATTCCTCCAACCTGGAAAGTGCTGGAAAATGCTTTGCCTCAACTGTATGGCTGTTTCATCATTGTAGTAGGTGTCTGGGTTTCTGTAGGAGTGTAACTTGCAGCGAATTCAACTTGTGACATGACATAATGCCTTTCCACAAGTGCCAAGAGCAATCTTAGCTAAACATTAAAAACATGGGGCAGCAAGCTGAAAAAGACAATTATTTAATTTTAGGATTGTTGAGGAAGCACTGATGAAGCCTAAAGAGATTAAAAAAATATAGCAATGCAGAAAGAGGTATGTAATGCAGGTTCCTGACTGCTTGGTAAAGTTCAGTGTTCCATATATTCCTGCAACAACTGAAAAATGCTAAATGCAGAGAGCAAACTGATTTGTGCCTTGTCCTGCATTCACTACACACATGACAACTGTCACTGACTTAGAACTATCAGCTGGACGCTTTCGTTATCTGTCACGTTGCACACTGCACAGCAGACCTCATCTGGGAATGCACCTGGCACAAATAGGGAATGCCACTGGTCTCCTCTGACTGGAGCTTTACCGAGGGATGAAGGTTGTATTTGCCACATCTTTTTCATCACCAACTTTTCTGAACTGAAGACCATCAATAGCTTCTTCACCTTTCTAGCAAATAAAGGAAAAAGCTCAAAGTGGAAGGTGGGGTTTAAAAATTTAGGCCTAATCTTACCAAGAAATATACTCTTTTCTTGGCACTGTATCTTGGGCAGTGGAAAAAGTGATGATCTCATCTGTAACCTGCAAGTTTTAAGTCATTCTCAGTGTGTACTGTACCTGATTCTATCAAATAAAGTTTGTTTACTCCTAAAGTTTGTTTACTCCTAAAGAAACCAAGTTTGTTTACTCCTAAAGAAACTCCTAAAGGGTGAAATACAAAGTAGTCTTCACTTCTCGCACACCTGAAATGACCGAACGAAATAATTTTGAAATGTATTCTAGAGGGATGCTTTTGTGACTGTTTTATTTCTTTGATTTTTCTTGCTGGATAGAAAGGTTGAGAAATTTTGTTAAGAGATTTAAAGATGCATACAAATAATAAAAAGCCACTAAGACTTCCCTCTCAGCATTACCAATACAGGGTACAGGTAAGCAGATAGGATGCATCCAGTTTTAAATGAATATCCTAATCAATTCTACCTCAAGGTCTTGTGGCTGAAGAGCTATCAGAATCCTTTTCCAGGCAACAGATCACTGTGAAGGAACATGGTAAAGAACAACTAAAGCTTGTAAAGCTGTTTTTTTTGTCTAAAAAGCCTGGATTTCTTAAGAGAAGATACAAGGAAAAAAAGTAATGCTTACATGACACTATAAATAGTTGATAATAAAAAGACTGTAATGAAAGAAAAAAAATAAAAGCCTTGGAATTTAATCTGTTTTGTTTTCCAAGTCCAACCTTTACATCAAGCCCATTATTTACTGAGTGAGCATTTCAAGAATGCTCATGTTAAGACTTTTCCCCTAAAATAAAACTCGCTACGGCTTCCAGGGGAATGGAATGAGGACAACTTCAAAGCGGTTTTGAAAGCCCCATCATTCAGCAGGGAGAGCTTTGTCTAACTGGAGGCAGACCTTCAAGCTCTCCCGCGTATGTTAGTCCTTCTCATTAGCTTTAAGAGACATAAAAAACGCTGGACACAAATCACTGACAAAAGTGTTTTTGGCGTCACTCGTCTTTCCTTGTAAACCTAATCTAGAGAGACAACGCCTTACCCAGCTTTTATATTTTAGGTTGTGTTAGATACAGTGCAGCTTCTTTCCAAATCACTGGAATTTGGAGGTTTGGTTTAGCAAGGCAAGTAATAAGTGCATGCGGCATTAATTAAGCGAACTTGCAGGGACCTGATACGCACGTGCCATTTACCCAAACCATCTCTCATTTCTTGTTTTAATTTGCTACCGGTGGATCGATTTCAGGGGAATGACTCAAATTACAGCAGAGGAAGTGAGAGGAAAGCCAATCTCAAGTATTGCAGCCAACGTCGCTGGCTAAAAAATTCAGCCCTTATCCTCTGTTTCAGTTGACAAACAGGTTAGCATGAAAGTTCTACTCAGAATCAAAATCAGTTCCTACAATCCATGTGTTTTGTAACTACATTGAAAAAAAGGAAAAAAAGGGTGGGGGTAAAGACAAATCATGTCAGAAAAAGAAAATTCATGGCAATGAATTATATAAAGAGTTTTTAAAAATGTCTTCCAACTTGTAAAATCACAGCCTTTGGTAGACCACTAGTTTTAGATCACTTTGCTAGCAGTTCAGACATTCAGACAACAATTAAGTAATGCAAACTAGCAAGAAAAAAGATATCCAGTTGAGCAAGGGTTGTGAACATGTGCTGAACCACAACCATGGACTAAAGTCCATTTCAGTTCCATGTAGTAGATGTTGGAAGGAAGCAAGACACACCTACATATGGTGCCATCAGGTTCCATGGATCCACTGTTCCATGTTATACTTGCCAGCTAGTGTTTTCCCTCTCATTAAACTTCTGAAATCTAAGTAACTTCCTTTTTTTCTAACGTACCAGATGCTTTCTTCAGTGTTAAACAGTTTAATCAAGTTTAACAGATTTTTTTCGTACTAATTCTTCTAGTTGAAATTTAGCTTTCAAAGACTTTTTGGAAGGGCTGTTAAAAATACAGGAGTGTGAAGGCTAAGAGTAACCTGGTGACTTAGGCATACCCGTCCCATGTTCAAAATACACCGAGAAATCAACTTTCTACAAGACTACCAAAGTCCATAGCCCTCTGGACTCAACAGAAGCCAGAATAAGAGCCTGAAGCAGAGGTCAATCTCTGTTCCAAGAATTAAGTTATTAAATGTCTGTTGCAAACTACTCCCTTTTCAAGGATGAAGAGAAGCCCTGCTATATTATGGATACTTCTGAAAGTTTGACTATTCATGAAATAATGCAAGATTAATCTAGTAAAAATACAACTGTACTGCTGTGAGAATTCCATTTTACAAAAATAGATGTGCACAAAAATGGAAGTCAGCTTCTGTTTGTTTTCAAAAGATATCCCTCATATGTAACTCTCTTACCCAAAGCCCTGTTATTAGCATTTCCTTGATTTTCTGATGACACTAAGTGGCATTTAAAGGTCAGCAAGGAAGAGACTGCAGCTTGCCTGTGAGAGTGATTTGACTTCCTGTTCCCCATCCACACCGATCAATAAAAATTTTTCAAAATGTCAAGTTCTTTTCTTGTGAGGTTGCTACACAGCCAGGTCTGTCTTCCGCAGCTCTTTGCCAAAACTCACATATTTGAGCTCCCAGTCTTGTTATGCAATTTCCTTCTGAGAAGTTTTTAAATCAAAAGTAATCAATTGAGCTGTTTTTAAGCACTCAAAGTACCAGATGTATCAGCAAAAAGGGTTTCGCAGTTTTCCAAAACAGAGACCAAAAATAAAAATATCATAAAGGAAATAACTTTTTGCAAGTGTACCACGGGTAAATGCAAAAGGTAAGATTTAGAGTGGGCAGACAAATCTGTCTACTCAGTGACAGCAAGACTATTTATGCCTGATGGACATTTAAACACCATTAATGCAAACTTCTATTGATTCGCTGAATGACACCACGACTGATTACAACTGATCATTTATAACGCCAAGACAGCTTATGTCAGACCTACTGCACAAATTAAAAGTCAGAGTCTGCCTTCCTTGACACGATACTGAAATTCCTTACACTGGCACTAAATTTGACAACACCGAAACTGAATTAATCCAAGCTCCTGCTTCAAAACCAAACCATAATACTGTGGTCATGAGATTGCTTGGAGACATATTAAGAAAAAAAAAAAACAACCCACCAAACAACCAAGCAAAAGAAAAAAAACAAACCAAATGTGTGACTACTCAGCTTTTCCTTTCTAACCAGCCACACTGAGTACAGTTTGGTTTTTGTACTCCCTGAAGCACTTGTGATTTTGGTACTTGCATATAGTCTGCAGTCAGAAAGGAAAAAAAACCTTTTACCTGCTCTGAACTAAAAACAAGCAAACAAACAAAAGCAATTTTATGCAGTTTACTTTATGTTGCTTCATGATCTCATTGCATTTTGCTTTCGATAGGAAATGATCTGATTAGAAGACAAGCAACTACTTCATTTCCACAACAGTAACTCAAAGGGGCGGTACCACATTGATTTTATATGTCTGGCGAGTAGGCTTTCAAGGTTCTACTGTGAAAGTTTTGAGTTATACTTTGAAGTCTGTACAACTACAGTGCTATGTTATGCTTGTATAAGTCTATTACAGTATCCAGCTTGCAATGCCAGACCCTGTGGTCAGGGCCCACTTGGTGGACACCAGAACTTACACAGCCAGAATCAGAAATGTCGTGGAACGTTCTCTCTCCTGTGCCCCTGCCAGTTCTCCCTCACCATGGCGTACACACCCCTCTCGCTTTAGTACGAAGTTCATTGATCAGAAATCCTAGCAGTGCCAGGTGCGAGGAGGTCACCTCCTTTACAATGTCATCTACTTTATCTCCCAGCACCAAAGTAGCATGACCAGTCTGTCCCTGCAGAGGTTACTAAAACCTTCCTATGACACAAGTCCACACCATCCACAATTATGTTGTTTTATTGCTTAACTATCCTTATCATCAGAATTTTTTTCATTGTACCTTAACTCTAATTTCCCTTCCTAGAAGTTAATCTATCTGATTACTTCTTGTCCTCACCCAGATAAGGGCACATGATGTAAAGTATCTCCATGTCTTTACAGCTAGGAGCGCAACCTTGGTTTCCAACTCCGACTGATTTACGTTCACTTTGCACCTCCTGTGGGGTCCAGCCTCTTTCCCAGCAGAAAAGCTGAATGAAAACCACCCAAGGGAGAGAAGTAGAAAAGTGGAAGCCTCCAGGAGAAAAGCTTTCCAAAACAGACCAAGGGCCTTAGACTGTTCATGAATTTCTACATAGGAGACAAGTGTGGGTATTAACTCAAGCTCTGTGGGCTACATTGAGGACAAAGAGAGTGCCCAACCAGAGACAGCTTCCAAGAATCTTTTTTACTTTTTGTTACACTTCTTGTGTGTGAAGCAATATTCAAAACGCCTTTTCCATCTGAAAATCAGAGGGATACTGAATGAACACAGCCAAAATCACAAATAAGTTGATTACTTTTTTTACAGTCAAATTTTCCTTTGATGTTTAGGAATATAAACTTTTTACTCAAATCATGAGTAGGTCAGAAAACATGGGTTAGAAATACATGCATTTTAGCTAAACATGAATATAACCGTAAATTCTTGCAAACATACAGAATGAGATGCAGTAAAACCAAGCCTAACTGCTAATACCAGTATCAGCTACTACTCTCATCTCCCTCAGTATTCAGCCAGTGTGATATCACAAATTTAATTTGAGTTCTCCAAAAAATAAACTACCATGGAACATATAAAGCAGTGCAATACAGATCTACGAATTCAACAATGCATATTCAAGCAACTCAGAGATTACCAAATCATTCACACTTTTTCGAGATTTTATGATACATGCAACTCGTCAAAGCTTTAAGAATAGAAACTTTTGAACCACCTCTGGTGATTTAAAATTTAATGTACTTCCAAATAATTTCTCCCGTTTCCATGTTTCTCTCCTCAGACTTAAGCAAGTCACACCAATCTCCATGCTTAACAGAACATCTGTCTATTACTGCTACCCAAAATCACTCATGTCAATCCGAGGAGTTCTCCCTGGCAGAATGAAGAACACAGTCATAGATCAAGGGAAATGGATGCAGTGATTTTTTTTTCCATCACAGTAATACATGCAGAAAAGGGAAGACAAGCTAACTTGACCTACATCTGCATGCTTGTATCATCTCTTCTGCTTAAGTGTCAGTGTGTTTTAAATAAATTAATAGTTTTTCAAAAAGGTAGCATCCTAATAACCTCTCTTGGCAGGAGAAGGGAGACACTACCCCATTCTGAATCGTAGGACAAAGGGAAAGAAGGCAGAGAGCCATGTCACAAGACCTCAGAAGGTGAAAGCAGGCAGCATGCTGCCTGGTGCTAATGAGAAGACTGAGGTGTATTATTCAGTGTTTGGAAGGCACACGTAAATCATTTGTGTCCTCTCCCATCGATATGGACACCGAAGTCATCGCAGTAACCAGCAAGCACGTATCCTGTGAATCAGAGCTGAGGAACTTGTTAGAAAGAAGAGAAACATACCTTCTTCGATTCAGGCTGTTAGCACTGACAAGTCAGCCTCAACTCAATGAATGAAAATACACTTGCTACAAACCCTTCTAATACATGATTTGTTTAATTTCTGTCATTGTGTGTCCTATGAAGGATGAAAAATCGTTTTGTTGCTAAGCATTTTCTAAACGAACATGATGGGCAAAGCAAGTAGGTCTGTGTTCAATAAACCAAACTTCAGTTCACAGCCACACAAACTGTGTATTTTCCATTTAATATTCCAGATAATATTCCACTTAATATTGTGCTTTCCACCAGATTATCTGTTTCCAGAAATACAGCTAAAAACCTAAGAAATATAAAATAATCAGAAGATATTTCAACCTAAGAAATATAAAATAATCAGAAGATATTTCAACCTAAGAAATATAAAATAATCAGAAGATATAAATCCAATGACATCCACAAAATAGCCACGAACTTCAGCATGTGTGCATGATGGGTATCTTTGTAAGTGGATATACTGAAATCATGATGTTTTCTAAAAAACACATGCATGTCCAATCCCTTAAAATGACACATTAAGGTGTCAGACACATCACAGAGAAATCATAACATATTTCAACCTAAGAAATATAAAATAATCAGAAGATATAAATCCAATGACATCCACAAAATAGCCACGAACTTCAGCATGTGTGCATGATGGGTATCTTTGTAAGTGGATATACTGAAATCATGATGTTTTCTAAAAAACACATGCATGTCCAATCCCTTAAAATGACACATTAAGGTGTCAGACACATCACAGAGAAATCATAGGCATATAAGCACAAACTTCCAGAACATGCCAGCTTCCTTCATGCCCTTCTGCTGTGCAGCTGGTACTACCAGGCTAAATGGCAGCACAAAAAGCATATGCTTTTTTTTTTTTTTAATTTCTGGACATCAGATGCATTTTTAATATCTCTAAAGTGTAAATATTCTTGCTTTTATTGCAATTCCTAGTGAGACAAACCCATCGTTAACACAGCATCGAAACCATTTCTGCGTCCCATATTTTCTGTGCTACTCGGTAGTTTAATGGAGACTTTACGGTCTGCCCATCACTGGGGTGGGAGGTAGGAGTGCAGGCTGCAGACGCAGTATGGAATGAATCCCAAAGCCAGTGCTGAACCATGGGTGACAGTCTGGGCTGCTGGCAGGTGCTTAGGATAAGGTCTGTTTGCATTTCATGCGAATGTAAAATGATTTACCTCGACTTTCAGAAGCGTGTGGACAACTTTGTGTCTCACTTGCTAGAATGCTCTCTTTTGAGGTTTCTTTTCTTCTTTATTTTTAATACTGTTTTGGGAAAATACTACAATCAATTTTATATATAAAACGTGTCCTCTCAGGGTTGATTTACATCTTTCTGCTTAGACTGCTAAAAACTTATCTTCCACAAGTCCAGCTCTTTTTCACAGCGGACTGTCAAAATGTGTCAGCCCACAAAAACAACAACAAAAAAAGACTGTATTTTGGAAATAGATTTTTCATAACTGTCGACAATACAAATATGCAAAGCCAATATGGGGAGAAAGATTAAATTCAAAATATTCCCAAAAGGGAATGGCTAACAAAAAATAGGCAGTCAGCAAATTCAGCTACTCACATTACTTAGAATCTTCTCATAGCTACACGCATATATTTTAAATAATTTTACCATCACCTGATAGTGCAACAGATGGATGACAAAGAAAAAATTTTGTCATACACTATGTCAGACCTAAAAAACCAGAAGAGCTAATCTATAAAGAAAAGGAAAGGGTTATCTATTTGAGATGAAATGTCCCATCAAATGTGGACAGAAGATGGACTTGTAACGACAGATGTGCAGGGAGTTTGGTGAATTTTAAAATGAAGTGAGGAAAAAATGTTGAAAACGCTACGAGTGTCTTTTGGCTCTTTGTCCAAGTGGAACAAAAGCAGACAAGAAAGAAGTAGGAAAGAACACAGGAAAATGCGTGGAGGGAAACAAAACCACAGTCATTATGGTGAAAAATGAAGTGAGTATGTTCACCAGATTTGACCAGAGAGGAAGTCCTTGCAGAAATTAATAGACAAAAATCTGGAAAGGAGAGGAGCAAAGAAAAAGCAGAAGACTTGAATAAAAGTGATGATAGAGTACTGGCTCATGTCCTGGGGAAGGAACAATGAACTAAGGAGACTTTGCAGGACAGAACCCACATTCTGCAAGAAAACTCAGATGATTCCTCATGTTAGCCCAGAAAGATGGCGATGTTAATGCTCACTTGCTGACGTGAAGACAGCAGGGGAAAAGTCACATGAACAGACCTCAAACTGGTAAAGATTCAGTACTGAAAAGAAAGGGGATTAATATATAGATTTTTGAACATGTAATAAACATTCCTGTCCCAGGAATTTAATGCACATGAAGACATGGAATGAGGGTGAACGGAAGAAAACAACCAAAGAAACATCTTAAAACTTACTGAGAGTGGTCTAAAAGCCAATGACAGACCCTAAGGGAAAAATGCACTTTGAAGAAACTTGAAGAAGAAAGAATTACAGAGGAAAATTCACATGGACTCCAAAATTCAATTCAATCCCAGTATGAAAAGAAGACAGAAAAATATCAAGCCAGAAGGAAAACAAGGAAAGAACATTTGAAAAGAGGCTATTTACACTTGGCCTTCGAAGACCATTAGTAGATCTGGTGAGAGCAAACTTGGAAGAGTGAGGATGGAAAAAGCCACATCTTCTAAAAAAAGCCTTTCTAAAAAGGCTGGTTTCCCCTCTCACTTACATTTCTGCACTACGAAAAAACAGATTAGCTCTATCCAAGAGTTTTGAACGATCAAATCAAAAATCAAAATCTGTATTAATGGTCTGGCAACAGGCTTAAGGAAATGGAGAGTTCAAAAGGTCAAAGACCAGCAACAGCAAAAAAGACATTTTCATAATTTCCATTGGTGTTAAGCATTCATCAGTCACAAATAACCACAAAAAGGATCAGAGGTCTTGAGCTAAATGAATTCATCATTGCAGTAAGAGTTTATTTTCTCTAGGTTTACTACTTCTCTTAAATCAATCAGCCAGTGTCGCTGGTTCATGGAAGACAAGTTATTTTTGTGATATATGTCCTTCTGAAATTCAAACTGAACTCTGAAACTACTGAAAAGAATTTTTGCTGCAATAAATTCTTTTAACATATAGGAACCATCAAACCACAAGAGTTGATCATCTTCAATATATTTTCATTGTAGATATGCCAATTTATACTGGAGGAGGAGATGGATATTTCGCATAAAACATAAAAATCTAAAAGTATCTGCTCTAATGTATGTCTTCATAGCCAATATTTATGGAGACCAGAATTATGAATGGAATAGTTACTGGCATGAGTTTTTTGGATGTGTATTTGTTTGGTTTTGAAGAAATAATTTCTGGGTTTTAATGAGAGTATTTTTATTCCAGTTAAATTAAAAAGTGTTTTTCTCCCATTTTAACTAAAGTGTTGTCCTTATGCAAGTTTTCCGGAGACAAGAAACATTAATGACCAATTCTCATTACATTTCAGTGTCTGCTGAGCATCTGACTTTCAGCCTCTGAAAATCTCTACTTTTCATAGCTGTTGATGAATGGAGACAATCTGTACTGTAAGTCAAAGGCAAATTTCCATCAAGATCTGCAGAACTTCCCTAAAGTCAAACGAGTTGCTCTGATTCACTCAAGCTCAGGGAACCGACTTCCAGCTCCAGTCCCTAATCCAATTCCCACACAAATACTCTGTTAATTCAGAATGAAGTTGTGCAACTACTTTCCCTTTTGAAGTGTTTGGTACTGTAGGTGTTTAGCTAGAGGTAGAAAAATAAAATCAACCAACTGTCAGAGCAAATTTTCAAAAAGGAAACTTTACACTTTTTAATGACAAAACACTGCCAAAAATACTACTGAAAAACAATGCAACCTCTGAAGATTTTAGAACTTAAATTAGAAGAACAAATCAACTTTTGAACTCTGATATTAGTGCAAATCTTAACACACATCCTAATTACAGAGTCACTAAGACAATTCTAGCAACATGAATCAGAAGTTAACAGCCAGGAATTTTACTCTTTCAATTAGCGCTTTCAGATCATCGGGATATGCATGTGTGTGTACATACATGTATCTATGTACAAACACAGGTACATAGACACACAGAAGATTTATTACTTCATTTAGCTCTCTCAGCCATCTGTATGCACATTTGTGTGTCTATGTACACTTAACTTACACACATTGAGCACAACAGGCTGAGTCTGAAACCCTAAGGGGTGGCCTGAGCAAATCTCCAAATTGTATCTGCAGCTTCTATGCTGAGAATTTCTAGCAGCAAATAATGGCACTGAAGCAGTCTTTTAAGGAGGTATGACAACTTGCTGCAGAATACAAAAAACTAAAGACAAACTCAAATCCAGCATGTTCATAGCTTGATGCTCAAGTACTGAAGTCAGTAAATCATTTTGAATTATAACAGATTAAAATTTAGCCCCAGATCAACATCAGTGGTCAGGAGTATAAGGGTGAAGAGAAGGTTTAGAGGCAAGACTCTCCTCCTGGACAACAGGTAGAGCACATCCAGGTGTCGTACACATCCATCTTCTGCTTCATAGTATCTACAGATCAATACCTACAGAAATTAAGCTGGTCCCATTAAAGGAGATGAACAATTTGGAGAGAAAATACATATGCTTATACACTGAAGAAGTCATAAGCAAATTAATTTCAGGATCTGCATCGTGCAAGAGCATGGAATTCCAATCTAAGCTTCCTCTCCATCTTGGATGATTCTCCAAAGGCTACCCTCTTTGGAGAATAATCACTATCCTGAACATGCTGGCAAAAATCATGGAAGTTCAATAATTGGGCACAGAAGAATGGGTTCAGAATAAAGAAGCAGACCCCATCTGAATTTTCTTAGAATTATATTCAAACATTACTTCAAACATCCTTGGACTTTTAATTTTTTTCCTATTGTGAGCACCCATTATTATCCTTTTAACTGACTTTGCCTAGGCCAGCCCACCTTCTAAACAGAAGTGAAGCGAGAATATAGGATACTGCAAAGTGACTGGAAGTACAGCTGTGCTAGAGCCCAAGCTACTTCAGCCTTTTCCTACATTATATAATTTCATATAAAAATATGAAGATAAAAATCTTCCTTTGCAGTATAATATAGCCAACTAAGTTTCTGCAAGTCTATAAATTCAGTACTATATCCTTAGGTCACCAGAGCTTGACTTGTGAATGTTTTTTATTCCCAAGCAAATAACTTTCCCACTATGGACAGCCTTGTTTCCTTTGTCAGTGTAGTGTGAAACAATAAGAAATCACAGGTCTCCGACTTATTTATTCCCACTGGCTAGAGTATTCCAAACCACTGGAGTGCAGTCCCCACTGAGGAGCTGTGGCTGAAACTTCTGAAGCTCAGTCCCAGATTTAACTGACAATGAAGTTCAAAAGTGTGGGAATAGATAGAACATGTACCTACGCTTGGACTTTCACTGGCAAAATTACATCTTAAACAGGGCAAGCACGCTGAGAATTCTGCTTACTTCTTTGGGTATGTACCGCTTCAGATAACAAAGTAAAACCTGCTTTTGCAACAAATTATTGGTCGGTGAAAGCCGCTCCCTTCCTTTGCCACTGCTTGCAACTCATCTTCTACAAGACTTAACATGTTTACTTTGGGGTTTTCTCCTTCCCCAGTGAGAGAACGCTCTATAAATTAAGCAACTTCAAGGGGTTTATCTGTGTCAACTGTCCAACAAAGGTCTTAAATTTTCAAAGATGACAGTGAAAGTGTTAAAAGGTCTTTGTCCATACAGAAGAGAACCTGAAGTAGCAAAAGAAAGAATGATTTTCAAGTGGCCTAGTGTCGATAATGGCTAACAACTCATAAAGGATATGAGTTGTTAGCCATAAACCCAAAAACCCCAATGCATGATCAGATACCCTGATGTATAGTTGTGCAACTATTTGGCAAGGGTTTAAAAAGTCAAAATGTACCCCCACCCCAGATGATGTTAAACAGCATTTGAACACACATCTACAAAGGTAGCAGACCCTATACTATTTTCACCCTCAGCGTGATGCTTTCTTTTGATGTAATAGTCAGCCACAGGAAATTAAAAGCAGAACAAGATATTGAAACAGTTCACGATCCACAGCAAAAACATTAAGAAGCCTCAAAGCACTGCCTTCCCATAGATAGAGGATAAAGTGGGCTTTTTTCCTTAATTCAAACAGGTTGCATAGAATATTTTCTTTGAAAACATGGTTTTTTTCCTTTTTTTCTTTTGAGAGCGGGGGAGGAAGGTGCCACAACTTTGGAAAGGCAAGTTGCTTTTAATTAAATACTAGTTAACGACTTGGACTGACTCGTACAATTGCCAGTATTTTTAGCTATCTTTCTGACCTGTAACCCTCCAACTAGAACAAGGACCTCGTTTAACATTAGTTAAATTTAGACAGCGCCACTATCCACTGTTACCCTCCCTCCCACCGCCGCTGCACTAATCTCCCATTTGAGCCAGCTGCTCAAATGTTTACATCTGAAGGGCTTTCTCTGTTAGTGCAGAAACGGTCTCTGCGTAGGATCTCTCATCTGTACATCTGCCAGAATCAAGGCAAGAAAGGCCTGGCTGCTGGAATTCTTGATTAATAAATAGTCTTAAATGTTTCTTCTTCCCTCCCCCCTTCTGTCAAATCCATTGCCATTAGGTTTTTACAAGGCAAACCTCCACGGTGCACTCTTTACTGGCCTGACTCTTGTCCTATGCAAACAAGTGTAAATCAGAACCAGCTCCGTTCAGAGCCCGTGAAATCACACCATCTCTGTGCTGAAACCAGGAGAGATCACAATCGGGATGTGTACCCGAGCATTTGCTGGGATGAAGAAAATGTTATAATCAGAGGGAGGGTGCCCCGGGGGGAACACAACACTAACAACCATAAATCTGCTAGTAATCTCTCCATCTCGCTGTGTCAGTCTACGTCACAGACTGCCCACACAGCTCATGTCCTAGGCATCGGTCGCACCTGGCTCTCTCACCAGGTCACCCAGGAACTGAACTAGCCAAGCACTCGAACAGGTGCTTGGTGTGACACTGAAAAAGGCAGTGGGTGCAATGCCTACGCCTAAAGCTACTCGCTTATTTAAGAACTCTGCGGGGCTACGTCTCGCTATTTAGCTTGATCTGATTTCTCTTCTGGCCTTCCAGCTGACCGTTTATAAAACCAGAAATACTTGCATTAGTTTCCCCAAGTATTCTGAGATCTGCTTAAAAGTGTAAATGCTATTAAAAAAAAAAAAGAAAATGGATCTGACTGGAGGTATTACTACTCCATGATGCTGTGAAAGTCTTTAAAAAGACTGACTGCTATTTGTCACACTCCTTCCTCTCTTCAGCTTGCATCCCAAAATGCTGCCAAGAACCCAAATGAAACATTAAACACTGGAGAGTAAGAGAAAAAGCTATGTCTGAAATTATTTGTAATCATTTCTGCTAAGCTCAAAGGGGAAGATCAGTATTGGAGCTACGCGTGAAAGACCAGTAGAATTGTTAGGGGAACAAATCCCTCATTTGTTTATTAAAAAAAAGAAGAATGAATGTGAAACATCTGCACGGACTACAGGCACTAGAAGGTCTCTTTTTGTAGTGATGAACAACTGAGCAGCACACACAGTGCTCTATGGTCTTTGCTTCATACACACAACTCCTCTTTAAGTCAAAGGGAGACCTGTAAGGCCCACTAAGCCTCATGTAGATTTAACTTCACATGAGAGAACTAAGCCATAAGGTTCACTCAGGAAAACTTTTCCATCAAAGTAAAATGCGTTGTGTCCTGTCAGCAAATGCTATTTTGCAAATCCTCCCTCACCTGCCATAAAGACGTTATTGAGACATAGGGTTTTCACACGCTACCAAGCAGCTCAGTTTTGCCAACCAATAATGCACAGAACAAATACGTGTGGAAATCATGAGATCATCTAATTAAAAGAAATGTTATTGTTTGCCACTACTTTTAATGAAATTGAGTCTTCACTGTCCACAGAAGAGGCTGGAAAAGAACCAAATCCTATTAGCGCTCATGCCTCAGAAATTGTTTGCAAAAGAAAATAAATCGTACCTTTACCGGTGCTGAAAATCTTCACTGTATCTAAAATGTACTTATGCTGATAGGATATTTTAGACTAACACAATAAATCTGTGGTTACATGCAATTCAGATCAGGCCACTACAAAACCAGGTGTTACTGCCTGAAAAAAGAAAATTCTACTGCATATCAGAAATATGGAGTCGATGACATACAATTAGCCATTTCTGATTTCGCCTAGTAAAGGGCACTGGCATAAATACACACTAATCCTTTCATTACAGTGGTTAAATTTGGAAAGCTTTACAAGAAATATTTTGGATATCCATCATTAAATCAAACAGAAACGTACTTTGCAGTGGAATTAATAATTCCCTGACTCATTCCCAGACCATCCCAAACTTAAACACAAAAAGCATTTTACGTACACAGAAATATGCGAGACTTTTTAAAGGAACTACATCTCTGCTTATCCAGCTGCAGAAAAGCCTGATCCTGGCATAAACTTTTTTTTTAAAGGTGGTATTTTCCACACCACTGCATGCTTGCCAGTTACACTAAGAACAATATGCTGAATAAATTATGACCAAATATGAACTACAAGGCTATTATACACTATTACGGGGCTCCGGTAATATTAAACACCAAGGAAGCAAAGCCTGAGTGGTTGAGATGTCACCAGAAAATCTCAAATGGAATTTAAGTTTGTCTTTGGGTTTTTTTTTAATGTCCTTTTATTAATGCAAATTAAAAGCCATTGGTCTTATTAGCTGCTGCTTTATTCTATTTTTTCCAGTGAGTTAACTTCAGAACTTTTCAGCGAAATCAGTAACAAAAGATGAATCAGACATAAAAGGATTTGGGTGGTTAAGGGTGTGTCACCAGGTCTTAATTAAACATCCGAGGGAGATATCTGAGCCAACTTACTCCAGACTGACTGGGTACATCCACAGCATAGCCAACGATGCCATGCGGCCCAGGTCTGGGAGCCGAATTGCCTACGCTAACACAGCTTAGCATGTGGCTGTTCGGTTGGGCCTCCCCAGCCCACACCACTTCGTGCTTTGCCTTCGATAAACCTGGCACATACCCTTCTGATGCACTTACTACCGTTCTGGAACCAGAATTCTGCTTCTGGGCATGCTGAGCGTGAAAACTGCAGAGAAACTATGCTCCTAACCTCCTGCCTGAACTCCATCAAGATCCATACAATTGGCAAACCTCTCCATCAGCCAAGGGGCTTGACCCAATAGGTGCAGTTAAAGCACAACTGAGAAACCTGGCTCCACAGAAAACACAACTGCTAGAACAGACAACCGGGGTTATTTCTCTCCTGTCTTGTCCTCCCCGTGACCCAAGTTCAATGACTCAGGAAGAATATGGTAAAACCAAGTTCAAAACCTTCTTCTAGTTGAGAAAAACCAAACTTCCCCCTTCTGGGGAGCAGAGAGATTATTCTCTGTTCAACAACATGAGTTTAGCTAGAAAGAGGCTGAGATTAGGGCACTCGTCTGGGCAGGGAGCAACGGCCATTTGGCTCCTCCAGTTCTAGCTCCAGTGACTACATACGTCCTGGATCTAACATCTGCTTAGCATAAAACACAGAAAAAACATCTCTGGCGCTGGAACCCGAAGCTGCCACCGCACTTAAGTTATTTCGTTACTGGTCTGAACAGTTAAGCTTGCTCTTGCTCTCTCTTTCTGAGTCACTGAATGTTTGGGTATTTTTACAAAAGGGCGCTTCCCACATCAAGAATACCTCACAGCTTTGTTCCAGGCATTCTCCAGCCCAGCAAGTATGTTGGTTTTCTTCGCAAAGCAGGAAATCATTCTCTCAATACATGGTCCCAAGAGATAGAAGACGACTGGCTGGTACCTCTAAAGGCAGAGGAGGGAACTGAACTTCCCTCTCACATTCTGGTTACCAGGGGTAGGCTTTCAGAGAAAAAGCTTTGAACACCTACATCTAGCAGCTGACTCAAGGTTTAAGTCCTGAGCAGAGGCAGGTAGCAGACACAGATGGACAGGGTTTAACGTGCAACTCCTGCTGTGCTTCAGTGGCTTCAAAACTTGGGAAATCTGACTCTGGGATGCTCCGATACAGCATCCAACAGAACCCTGCGCTGCCATGGGGTTTAAAACCGGCACTGCCAGGCATAGCTGTTCCCTGTTCCTTTTGCAGATATGACCTTCCTCAAGTCCTTTAGCTTCGACCTGATCCATTTCTCTTTGTCCATCTCCGAACGTTTCTTGAGAATATTTCCTCAAAAACGTCCTGCAAAATCCACCCCAGTTAAACTGAAGTTTCCGAGCTGTCTTTTTAAAAGCAGCATCTTGAATGCAATGTGTTGTGATGATGTTACTCTGAGCCATGCAATTTTATGTAAAGATGCAGGTTCTGGCAACCACTGACTCCGTGACACTCTTTTGGTTTTAATAAAGCCTTCGCCATCACAAAAACATGTTTAGAAATGTGACCTCTAGAAACCTAACGCTCAGAAGACGAATGGAGAGAAGGGAAGTCCACCCTAAATGATTTGTTTTCAAATCTCATGATCTTAAGCCACTTTTGTGTGGTAAGGGCAAGAGCTGACAAGTGATTTTTGAATGCATGAAGCTGGCAATCTTGTGGTAGTACAAACTGAGCAGCGCAGACAGAACAGGGGTCAGCCGACACGTCTCTCCACCAGATACTGTTTTTAATAGCTTGTAGCTTTACCATGCGTTACCCATAGATGCTGAGACTTTCCATTCCAGGTGTCTGCCCCAGGCTAATTTTTTAATTTTTTTTTTTTTTTTTAACCAGAGTAGTTCAGCTGGTTCTGAGATTTTATTTTATGGTTTTTTTACACTACCTCCAAGGACCTTTTCTCTGAAGAGGTCTAGTAACACCACGCTTTGGAGCAACAACTTGAAGCCTGGTGGCAGGCAGCCACTGTTCCAAGCTCGCTCCTTCTGCTATCACACACCGTATGAAAAATCTGAAAACATTGTATTATGTAAAAATATCTATGATTCACATGAACGAAGACAGTTAATATCCTGTAAGTGCACACCACAAAAGGAGGTGAGTACAGCCGCATTTCTTCAGCAGTCGCAACTTGGCTGAAAGGCATCCACCTTCACGGTCCACCTAATCTATCCCTCTGTTCCAAGACTAAATCAAGTATGTGTAGCTCATCCTCTAGACATTTTTGGAGGTTTTATAGATTAGGTGATGATAAGGATTTCAGAGTCTCTTTAATAACTTGTTCCCTTGTCAAACTGCCACGTCGCCAGATTTCCACACACCCCCCCCCCAAGTTATATTTTCATTGTTATATATATACAGCACATTATTTCTTGTCCTGCCCTCAGGAGACGAGGAGAAAGAAAGCTTATCAATGTCATCTTTGCCACCTATTGGAATTATCTGAATGCTAGTCACAAGCCAGTTGGCTCTGGCAAACCTTTTTTCTTATCAAGGAAAGTTAACAATAGAACGTTTAGCGTTTACACAATATTTTTACACAGAATGTAAAAATAAAACTAACTTCACTGTGATAGTGAACCTTATCCTGAGAACTCTAGTATTTAATAACTGTATTTTTCTTGTAGTCATGTCAATAGTTGCACAAAGGAAAACATTTATAACTATACTGATCTTCCCTAGTGTCATCCTCTGGAATCTACTGTCTATAGGCACCCCATAACAGAAGATGGTTGGGGACAGACCAGTCAGCTGCAGTACTGAGGCAACTCTCTGTACTCAAGTTTGTTGAGTTTTATGTTCTGCAAACAAAATCACACTCAGCAAAATTGTTTCAGGGTCACCTATGCCTTCGACAGTGTACACATATAGTTCTAACTCTACAAAATACAACTGAACTATCCCAGGATTTGACTCTTCTAGTACCAATAAACCCATGTAACCAACATTATCCTAAGCATTGCTGGGAGACCAAGAACATGGGAACAGGAATTTAAACTGAATGTGACTGTCGTACAAGGAAATACTACAAGTAGATGGCTGTTAACTTCCATTAGATGACAAGGGAAGTATTCTCATTCCTACTGCCCTAAACAGTACCTGGCCACGTGAGGTGAAATCCTTCCCAGTAGATGCTGTTAACCCATCACCTGGGACCTGACATGGTTGAAGAGAAATCACATTTCCAATCACTTTTGCATAACTGTACTTGATCCTTCTTCCAAACACTTCTGAATTTGGAAAATGTATCATGATTGATATAACTCCTGCCATCAATGAGGGCATGAAAATTACAGTACATTAAGAACAAATAAGGCCCTGAAAAAGTAAATAACAGATTTTTTTAAAAAGCCTTTATAGGGAAAATAGCTGTTCCCACCATTTAAGAAGTGACTTCCAAGGATACTAATGCACTATAAGTCCTGATGACTGTTTTTCAAATCTTGGCGGAGTGTTTTTCTTCTGGAATATGATCTTGCAATTATACAAGTACTATGAATAAGAAAATACACCTACCTTAAACGTATCTGACAACTGTCTGGAATTTGAAATAACATTCCTTCTCCCTGATAGTTTGTTCATGAACATACATTATAATAGGCATGACAGATTTATTAAGCAGGGAAGTACTGGATTATCTCCTTCATTTAGGTTCACTGATTCTGTTATGAGTAACACCTATATTCAGACATACACTCAAGACCAGACTTTTTAAAAATGATCCTGATGAAAATCCTCTAACACTGCTCTGCTGAAGTGCTGTTTGAACTAGAGAAACCTCGTGTGATAAGACTTTGTGCTGAAGTTTCAAATCCTCTGATAAGTGCCCCTGGCTGTACTTCTAAATATTTTTCCCAAGCTGATTTATTACATAAACAAATTCCACATCAGAGATACAGGTCGTTCAGCACTGGGGATGCGTTTTTTTCACTCTTGATTTATGAAAAGGCCCCCAAAATAAAACCAGCTAATTTTAGTACGGCGTTCCAAATATCGGGTTTCACCTTCAAGAGCTGTTCATTTGAGGACAGTGACACCAAGCGGCAGAGATGACTTAAGCTCCTTTTTTTCCCCAGCTGTTGATAAATTCTAGCTCTGGCTGTCTTTGCCACACAAAAAGCTGAATATGGTTAACTGTGCTGCAACTTCCAACAGCTTTATTTGTATATTGTATTTATACACCAGCGTATTTCAATAGCATTCAATTTGTGAAAAGTTAACCCGGATACGAGACCCATCTGCTTAGCACAAAACTGGAACAGGTTAAAGGAAAACATTTCTGCTTCATTTAAAATACACCACTAGATTTCATTCAATACACCGCTAGATTTCAGATCCTTTGCTGAGGTGTGGTATAATGAAATGCTGCACTCTGAGCACTGTCATGAAGAATTCTTTTCTCGCATTTTTATGCTCCTACTCTCTAAGGTGTTAACAAATTTTTCTTTTTTTGCCTTCATTTTTGTTGACACCGTAAGCAAACATCCTTTCACCTCAAAATAAGTGTTGTTTTTCCCATCTTGACTTTAGAAATCTACTTCCTCATCAACAATCTATTAGAAGCATTAATAATTACAATAATAGATAAATACGGTGCTGAGAATGGTTTGGTGGTTAAAAATCAAATATAACTTGTGCTTGAATAAATACTAAGAATCTCGTATTTCTTACACCTTTAATCCATTCCTTCATATTGCACAGTTTAAAAAAAAAAAAAAACAAAAAAAAACAACAACAACAAAAAAACCCCACGTGATTTACCCTTACCCAGAATGGAATCACAACTTCTACAATTCAGTGCACACCACCACCACCACATAATAGTGAGAAAAGCATTTAAACTAGACATACTGAAGTTTGTGCCCTTACCTCAGCAGTACTTTGTGAGTTCCCTATTTCCTTATAGGCAAGAAAAATGTTGCTGATCTAGCCAGTGTA
The DNA here is from genome assembly GCF_000690775.1 of Eurypyga helias. NCBI lineage: Eukaryota > Metazoa > Chordata > Aves > Eurypygiformes > Eurypygidae > Eurypyga > Eurypyga helias. The sequence continues at coordinate 39,428 of NW_010226243.1, forward strand.
ATCTCCTGGCACTGTGATGAAGGCAATGGCAAACTATTTCCCTTCCAGAAATACACCTGAAACTTTGGCTACGATTCCTCCACAGAAAGGCAAAACACTTTCAAGATGACCCAAAACAGTAGCAGAAAGTAGACCTGAGGAAACTGCAAAAGAGGAAGCCTCTGCTGGAGGGTATCTTGCCAAAAGCCCTATCTTAGCTCAATGAAACTTCTATATAATGAGCTCTAAATGTTTATTTCACATGTATGGCTATGTAAGACACCACCTATTTTGAATAAGGATGATCAGTTTCACTGAAGAAATAAGAGAGGATATTCCACTTGAGCAAGTGGAATAAAGGAATTACCCAGAATGATCAAGGGTCCCAAAGTCTAGCCCACAACAAATTGCTAAGTTGAATTTTTAAAATTATAAAGTGCTTTCATCAGCATTTCCGCTCAAATTTTATCTTAATACAACTCATCTGTGCCAACTAGCTATGCCAAGCTGATAGTATTTGAGAATTTTTCACTTCAGACATCACAGCTGTTGACCTATTTCTTGAAGCCCATCTAGACTGTTCAAAGGACGGACCTCCTGTGCTGCTGATTAGGTCTGTTGGACTTACTTCCTACATCTTCAGCAAGATTTAACAAAATAGTACCAAATTAAATGGAACTACGTCAATACATTCAAGTAGTTACTTATGTCCTAGTGGGATCAGTGCTCATACAAATACAGGTGTCAAGCCAGAAGTGGAAGACTCAAGCACCAAACAATGGCTTGAAGACTAAAATTAAATCCTTTACATGTTCATGTAATTCAATAAAAGAAATAATTTTTTACCTCTTCAAGATTCCTTGGCTCCCTATCACCTGTGCCTTTAGAAGACAAAGTCCAAGAAACTGTCCAAGACAGTTTTGAAAACCTTTTTTCATCAATGTCAAAGGAAAAACAAAGATGGGTGATTTACCCTGCAAGATTCCCTGCAAAATTTCAGACATGTTTCTCTTCTGAGGAAATCACCACACAGTAGTGTAAAAGACAGTTCAGAGTACCTGAACTACCTTCATGTCCTCACTTGGAATCCCTCCTCTTTCTCTACCTCCTCTTCTAGCACTTGTGTTTCAAGACACTGAGATTAAATGTATAATGGCAGTGAACACAAAACAGAGGATGATTTTATTTTGGCAGTATTTTTCATGGATTTTCTACACTTTGGCCTAGTATAACTCACTTACCCACATCACCCTCCACTAGGATTCTATATTAACAGGGGTGTCTCACTGAAACACTCATCTTTATAGTGTTACCCACATTTTTAGTGTCATAAGCAGCTTTCCTATTTCAGCTTTCTTCATTATGAAGTCTTCACAGATTTTCAGTGAGGTGTTTTTTAACCTCACAACCAATCACTTCATCTACTTCTCCCTCTTGACTTCTATTAACTTTTTTATCTGTGATTTGTTTTCTGACTCCTCCATCTTCCCCACGACCTTCTGTCACCCTTCTCTGTGACTAGTGAGCAGTACATTTTACAGATCAGCACTCCTTTTACAAATTCCTCTCTGTGAAATGGGGATTCAGAGCTAAACCTCACATTTCAGGCTTCTATCATGTCATCAACAGAATCTTGCCCAGGTTTTGAAAACATGGTAGCAAAAAGCCAAATAATTAAAAAAAGCAACAAAAAGACACACCATTTACACACGTTTACCTTATTGCAGCCTTCCAGTACCTGAAGGGGCTACAATGAAGCTGGGAGGGGACTTTTTACACGGGCCTGTAGTGACAGGATAAGGGGTAATGGGTTTAAATTGAAAGTGGGGAGGTTTAGATTAGATATCAGGAAGAAGTTCTTCCTGGAGAGGGTGGTGAGGCACTGGAACAGGTTGCCGAGAGAAGCTGTGGATGCCCCATCCCTGGAAGTGTTCAAGGCCAGGCTGGATGAGGCTTTGAGTAACCTGGTCTAGTGGAAGGTGTTCCTGTCCATGGCAGGGGGGTTGGAACTAGATGGTCTTTAAGGTCCCTTCCAACCGAAACCATTCTATGATTCTATGATTAATCCACCAGAACAGCCTTACAAAAATATTTAGGACTCATGCTTCCTAACTAGATGCCTAAACTAAGTGGTCTGTCAGGCACTTTAAAACCTTTCTAAATGTGGTTGACGGGATTTTAGTAATCCAAAACTGAAGTACTTAAAAATATTTTCGGATATTTCCAGAGTTTAAAACAAAAGTATTCTCTACCTCCAAAATACTTAAGAAACAAATGGAATGCTGCCATGCTGCTGAAGACATGTAAAGGGATAAAAACGAGGTGCGGTTTTATAAGAAGAAAAACCCCTCTAAATGTCACTGATAAGGCAAACATACCCTTGCATCGTGCAGTACTGTCACTGCCTTACAGTGACAAAACCTATGTCCTTGGTTAGAACACGTTTTGCTCACAACTGTTTACAATTTAACTTTGAAAGAGACTTTATTTATAGTGCAGCTACCAAGTTTTATTTGAAGACAGTGCAGTGCATTTTTTCATCATCAAGATAGGCAAACCGTGCACTCACATAACTAAGGCTGCTAATAAGTAAGCTATTTCTACTTCTACTTGGCTAAGCATCAGGAATAGCAGTGGTTTCTGGTTATTGAAACTGCAGGATCTAATAGGAATGCAGTAGCATCTACAAGCCACGTTAGTACTTACATCCAAGCTTCCTTCACTTGTAGATGCAGAACTAAAAACATCCTCCTCACCACAATCTCTGTTCATCCCCAAGTTTTCTTCTGTCTGCAACACAAACAAGTATCCTACACAGCAGTAGCAAAGGAAACAAAACAGCAAAAACATGCCAGAACAAAGCATCAAACCTCGTCCCAGAACTAAGACAAACTGTCTCCATAGTGCAGGACCTGACTGCTGAGGCAGACTGCGAAATTTCTCTGATGTAGGCCAGGCCCTAAGAAAGATTTAACAATGTAATGAAACAGATCAATTCTTGGGCAAGGAGGAAAACAGGTGGTAGCACCAGGGACCAGACTGCAAGTCTCTGCTATACCCACAGACACAGGGGCACAAGCAGAGAACTTGTTCCCTGACACTTGTCAAGGACCGGACGGTTTCTGTGCGCCAGCATATACCCTACTTAGGCCTAGATCCCATGATTGTCTGCACAGGACCTCTGCTCTACTAGATTGCTTAGCAGTGCCAATTTGATCTGGATTTAGCCTCAGGCACATGACTACATTTCACATCAAAAAGATATGGAGTTCATGCCACCTTTATGTTTTTGATGCCAGGAGAACAGAGGGTAACTGATCCAGCATAAAATTAGAATGGAGAGAACAAGATGATACCTGATCTGGCATTAAGCCTGTCAGTACAAAGTTAACCAAAGAAATACTTTCAACAAATTCGTATTAACCAAGAGAAGAGGGCTCTGCTTTCATTCTCTGTCATGCTGTTTTTAATACAGCACAAAGTTTTTTTTTAAAGTTAGATTTAGTGTATTGTCATACCATGATTACTGGTTTCAGTGAGCTAGCTGAGAAAGAAAGCATGTGTGGGGCCATGGAAATCTGAGCATAGGCCTGTAGTGTGCAGTGACACCTGATCTAGGACAGTCTGCAACACAGGCTAATACTCTTCGTCACTTGCAAAAGAAATTGCCTTCTCCTTGTAAAGGACTGCAACTCTGCAGCGCTACTACTGTACAAGACTTGGGACAATTCTTGCTATCAGCTAGTTCTAAAATACAGACTGTGCACAACCTCATACAGACACACACAGAATCACTGCAAACCATAATGCAAACAAAGAAAAAAATAAAAATAATAAGCAAAAGCAACTTAAGTCATCTGGTGGAGTAAAAATGTAAAAATAACTGTAAAGAGCAGAGTTTAAGAACTCTGAGACTTTGATTCCACTGACCTGAAATTGCAGGGCATCCCATCGTATAATCCCTTCATAAACCTACCAAATCCTTTCTTAGAAGAACTTATATAATTTGCCCTCATTCTGCTTACTAAGTCTGTTCAGCAGTTTCACTGCTGTTTTGGATAGAAATCTTCTGCAACACCAAGTCAGATGCTTTATGATCAGTTAACACCTGTTTGCTCCTGCCTGCTGCACTATTCTTCAGTCTTCAGGAATTCTTCTGTCTACTCGGGTTCAAACTCCCACAGGTTTGTATTGAAAAGACAACAAGGACTTCCTTGCTGGACTAAAGAAACTGGTTTTAGTTTCTTTTCCCACAGAGTATTTGTCAATTGAAACAAAGAGTCAAATACATAAACGATCAAAAAATGTCAATTAACTTGGCAGAACTAGCAGCAAGAAAGACACCTTTCCCTTGGATTTAGAAGCTGTTTCTGCTACTTGTTTGTACAGTTCCTACTTTTTCCCAGGTTGAATACTACTGGTAACTTGTTAATTGATCCTCAATATCCTTAGCATCTATTAAAATTTGCATTTTAAAAACTCTGAGAGTACCACCTCATGTGTCTCTGATTAACAAGCATGAGGAAGAAGACAGGAAAAAAGAGAGGAGTTGCCAATCCTGGGACACTCACCCCAGGCTCAGCTGTGAGCTCACTGCAGTAAGCACAGAGCTGGGGTGCTTCATAGCAACCTCTTATAAGGTTGCAAGCGTAAATATTTTATAAATTAAATCTAAGCTGTTTCCGGACTCAGAACTCCAGGAGCACACACTTCATACTGAAGCTCAAGAAAATGGAATCCTATAGTTAGAGGACTAACTATAATGCAGAAACTGCGTGCCATTATATTATGTGGTTCTTGCAGAGGAAGCGCAGCCCCGCAGTGTGTTCTGTAGAGGATCAAGCTGAGATCCCTTGTTTACTAGATTCTTCCAGGCAGATACAGCACTATTGCTCCAGTTACGCTTTTGTTCCCTTCTTACAGAGAAGGGAAACACTCTGAAAAGTGACTGACTTCCCATCTCATCAAATACATTTTCCATGCCCTTTGTAAGATGTTAAGAATACCTCGGCATCCATGACAGGTTTTTCAACACAGTAATTCCCAGTGTCCACAAAGGAAGCTATTGGCCAGCAAAGATACTTCAAATTAGATCACAATCAAAAGGACAGACAACTAATAAAGATTTTGGAAACCTTTCACCGTTTTAAGAAGATGACTGAGAAGGCTGGAAGGGTAAGTGAAACACCAGTCCATTAACAATATGTTTCTTAGTACCAGTTATCAGACACACATTTTATAATTTCACTGCAAAAGCCTTGGAGGGCTTTTTAAACCAGACAAAAGAAAATTCTCTTTATACTCTGACACGTCAGAGTATTAAATACTTTATAATCAAAATCAGTTGACAATGATATTTGTAGCGAAGGATGCAAAAAGCATAAAGTTAAAAGCCAAGCACTGTTATATGTTCTTGAGTTAGAAAGTTTTTCTCTATTTAATTTCTGTGATAAATAACCAATTTTTCATAAAAGCACCTCAACTGAAGAAAATTGGTTTATACGAAACTTCTTTTTTAATTTTTCCAACTCAAGATTTAAAACAAAGTTAAAAATGCCTAACATGCACCCCAGCAGATACTGATCTTTCAGTTTATTACTCCTTCTAGTACCGCAAGTTATTTCTTCTATACATGATTTCGTTGGTTTTAGAGACTTGGAGATGCCAATAGCATAACTGGACAGAGCTTCCTAAAGACAGAAATGCTTCAAACCAGATTATCATCCATGCACAGAAGAGTTAATAAGACACTTTTACTTGATATCTTAATGCATTCTATATTACATCAGTTCTTTCATAAATGCATTTGTAATCTGATCACTACCAATAAGCAGACATAAGTTGCCTGAAGCTACTGACATTTGTTAACTGAATGTACAGCATTAAAAAAAAATATTTTAAAAAAATTAAATGGTGAATATGCCTGACTCCTTCAATAAGCAGCTGGTATCTTCTTCATCAACTGATTAAACATAGATTATGCATCTGCTAACAGATTAATCCTTGGAAGAAAGACACAGGAAAAAAAGAAAAACAAGACCAAGAAAAACAAGACAAAGAAGATGAAGATGGGAGAGGAGAGGAGAGAGGAGAGAGGAGAGAGGAGAGAGGAGGGAGGAAGA